>NW_017306394.1:601664-631885 GCF_000935625.1 Nanorana parkeri
CGGTATGAGAAGGGAGATGACACTTTTCAGAGCCTGCAGGGTTTCATATCGTGTGTCACTACCTCACTTCCTGCCTGTCCTTTTTCTAGTTCCCTGGACAATTACCTGATTAGTGACAGCAACCCTGAGCCTCCCCTTTCTTGTGACCCAAAGTGCCAAAGACCCTAGGTGCCTCCCCCTCCCATCCATCGAATTTTCAGGGCAGCCATTTACGCTGCAAGCCCAATTTCAACCTTTTCAATTATTTTCTATTGCCGCCAGTTAGTTTGGTAGACTTGCATTTGACCTTTAATGTAAAAGTCCTGCTATGAGTCTGGATGGTTCTGAAATGCTTAAAGCTGAACTCTAAGGCACAAAACCTTTCATTTAAAGTGGAACTCAAAACCTAAAAATTTTTTTTTCCGTTGTGGATAGGGAAAGAGAGGGTTATAACCACTGTCAGCTTTTTTTGCCATCTGTGTCTCATAGGGGAGATCTCCCTTCACTTGTTGCCCGATAACAGTGCGGGGAAGACCCTGGTGTTCATCAGAACTAGTGTCCCCATTGGAAGATTCTCCATCTTTATTACAGGAGGGGGTGGAGACAAGATCAGTCTCCCTGCACAAGGAGAAAAAGCAGCAGTGACCGGTCTTTATTACAGGAGGGGGTGGAGACAAGACCAGTCACCCTGCACAAGGAGAGAGAGCAGCATTGAGCAGTCTTTATTACAGCAGGGGGTGGAGACAAGACCAGTCACCCTGCACTACGAGAGAGAGCAGCAGTGACTGTTCTTTATTACAGGAGGTGGGCAGAGATGAGACCAGTCACCCTGCACAAGGAGAGAGAGCAGTGAGCGGTCTTTATTACAGGAAGCTCCAAGTCTCGCACTGGATTACTGCACAGATCTGGAAGAATACACAACAAAGCTCACCAAGATTCAAGGAAGAATACACATGACTCTTGTGTTTAGACCATATTGGTTTATCCTGAAGTTCGGCTGAGGTGTGGGTTTGCTGGGGACAGAATTGTCCTTATGAGTACTTCATAGTAGGTGAAGGATACAAGAATTCTGTAATCTGTTTATTCTGGAATCCTTCACCGAAGAGTGTTCATAGCTGTGGTTTTCCTTTAGGTGAGCCCATAATTCGGCAGTATGATTTTTTTTTTGTAGTGATAATGATTTTCTCTCTTGCAGAGTGGATGTTGGATCTGTTACTGGAAATTATTCGGGATAAATCATCCTCACCCCTTCTTTTCCACCTGGCCTTTAAATTCCTCTATATCATTTCTAAGGTAATGTAATCACAGCTCTGTCTTTCTGATGTGTATTATGTATGCATTCTGAACATATAAATATCTCAGTACTATGGACATTAAGAGACGTGAAAGCTGTCAATATTACAGATATCTTTTCTTGCAGGTACGCGGTTATAAAATTTTCATCCGCCTTTTCCCACATGAAGTGGTTGATGTACATCCCGTGCTCGACATGATCCGTGCGCAGAATCCTGCTGATCACGAGGTAAGCCAAAGCAGACCGTGTCCCCTCGACAACATCTGGAAGGTCTGTTACACATACAGCAGTGACAGAGCACTACATACAAGATATGTTTATAGAATCGTTTGCATGTTCTCACTTAAGGTCTGTTTGTAGCCTAATAATCGTTAGCATGTGCCGGACATTGAGCTTAACACAGAACTCCAACCAAAAATAAGATACAAATAAATATCCCATTAAAAGGTAAATGAACAAAACCAGCTTTTGCTGCAATATTCAGCTTTATAGTTTTGAGCGGAACATCTGAACAGCAATGCTGCGGCGCGGGGGAGGGGGCTGCTGAGCTGAATCAACTAATCGATAATGAGAATCGTTGACAATGATTCTCATTATCAATTAGTTGTTGCATCCCTACCACCCACATCATCTTTTTGTTTTTTTAACTAGCGTTCTACTGATTGTATGAGTAAGATACCATATAACCAAATGTGAAGTAACATCAATAATGTAATGCTCTGTTTTGCCTATAGCTCTTAAGTGCATAGTATAGATATTTGGATTAAGCAGCTACATTTCTGCATTTATGTATTAGGAGAGTGAAATGTACTGTTTCCAATACTTAGAGCTGGCGTGTCACACTGCAGCTGTCACAGGTTGGCACTATATATCGAGAGCTGATCGATCACATGACCGCATATCGCTTAGCTCACTGTCTTCTCTCTGCAGAGAGTGATGAATGTCAGTTGAAGGTTCACCCTAGAATTACCTGATGGAAATTAAACAGCCATATGCTCACATGTACCTTGATGAGTGCATAGCGCCATGTGTGACTTCTGTCCGTGTTTTGGTTGCCCAGAATTCAGCATTAGAATAGTGCCGGCTATTACCAGCAGCACTATGCCACTCATGTTGCAGCTCCCCCCCTCCCATGCTTTCTACATCCTGCGACTGCAAAGCCTGATTGGAAACTGCTTCAGTGTGCTTCCTATATGTCCTGATACTCTCAAACACATAGGTGAATACAAAGGGATATCTCCCTTCTTATGTCAGTCATATAACAAGGCTAGGAAGGATCAAGGAAATATTGCCATTACCTTACAAACCTATTGGCAATTGAAATGTTTAAACTTATGATTTGCGTACATAGCTGTATGATTGGCTCTATAAGGTGCATTATTTTCATGACAACCCCCTTATCTCTCTCTGTAGACATGGGAAACCCGCTACATGCTGTTGCTGTGGCTCTCCATGGCTTGTCTTATTCCATTTGATCTCTCCAGATTGGATGGGAATCTCTCTACTGATCAAGGACAGAAACGCCAATCTACCATGGACACCATCCTGGAGGTTGCTAAGGTGCGTGTTCTGTTATGTGCACTCGCTGCATTGTATCTTTTTTTTCTTCTAACAATCATGAAATTGTCCTCCCTAAATAATGTAATTTTGTTGGTTTTGTTTCAGTCCTACTTATTGGTGAGTGACAAGGCCCGAGATGGAGCTGCTGTGCTGGTATCAAAGTAAGTTTGGATCAAGCATCTCTCCCGATGTGTAATCATTCCACGTATGATAACATGGGGAGAGCCACAAACAAATGCACCTACTGTGCCCATTTAGGTGAATGACAGGCGGACTGCAGCCGCATTTGTTCATAGCTGCCCCATGTTATCTGTATAAATCTGTAAAGACCCACCTGAGATTCCTGGTGCACGCATCTGCAGGTTCTTGCCGCAGGAATCCCTAGATGCATATAATAGTCCCGTGTGCATGTAGTCTTATTGTTTCTCTGTCAGAATGCCTTTTCATTAAGCTGCTTTTGCTGGGACCAGTTGATAAGCACCCTAGACGTTGGGTCACCTGACTGCTGGTGTAGAAGCCCAAAGCAGGTCAGATGAAGTTATTTTGGAATGTTAAGGGTTTTGCAAGCGACTTCCTTCTACTTCCTGCTCTGCCATCAGTAGAGGGGTTGTCCGTTTTCTTCATAATTTTATCAGTGGTAATAGAAGATCTTCAGGAATTTTAAAAACGTAGCCTCGCAGTGGGGCTACTCCTACACTGTAAGGGTTAAGTGCTCATTTTGTCTAGGGGGCTCAAATTAAGCAGATATACTCACCTGAGTCAATGGACCTGGATTAGACGTGATGATGTCAGGAGTCCTTTGACCACCGAAGCCTGGGTGAGAAGAGGCTGCGGGGAGCCTAGCAGCCCAGCGGGACCGAGGATCAGGTGAGTATATCTGCTTTATTTAACTCCTCTAGTCAAAACAAGTACATAACCCTTGAGGTGCGTAGGTAGCCTCACCGCAAGGGTAATCTTTTTTCATTTCTGGAGTTCTTTTTTAACCGCCGGCCGATGTACGAGAACGGCCGTCCGGGAGCTTCCTGGATGTGACTGACCGTCTAAAGACCACTCGTGTGCGGGAAAGTGGCCAAATTTAAAAACAGGCAGCGATGCCTGTTTACATACAAGCGTATAGCCGGCGGATTGCTTGTATAAGGTGCAGATCGTGCCCCCCCGTAAACACCGGGTCTTCAAGTGGTAAAACTGCAAAGATACACAGCTTTCCACCCCAGTCCATGACACACCAGTTTGTTATCAGCCTATTACAGTCAGTCCAACAAATTCTATTAATATTAGCAGTTTTCCTTGAAGGACATCAAAGTGACAAATTATGTAGCAATTGCATCTAATAAGAAGTGAGTGTTGGAGGTCTTGTCACCTTGTAGATTGACTCGTAAAGCAAAATATGCTTGGTAACACTTCAGATTCTTAGATTGTAAGCTCCTTGAGGGCAGGGACTTATGTGAATGTGCAACTATGTAAAGCGCTGTGTAAGATGTCGGCTTTATAAATATCTATAATGAATAAATACATTCATTCTTGTTAGTTTTAGGCCCACCTGTAGAATTAGAGTTTGGCCACTAGATGGCAGTACAGAACCAGTCAGGGCTCTCTCTGTATAAGACATACATAGCCTGAGGATACACTTACTCCTGAGTCATTCTACTACACCAAGCTCCAGCATTGCTGTTTATGTCACTGATCATAAAGTGTACTCATTAAGAAAACTGTCTCAGAACATACATTTCTGCTTTTTATCACAGGCTTTCTGTGTATATGAACTGTCATGGAGACTTATTTTAAAAGGCTAAAAGCAACATACAGTAATTGCTTTTTGTTTAATTGCACTATGCATAATTTTTACCTATTTTCTTTCTTAATATTCTCCTATTAAAATAAAAATAAAGTCTGAAAACGTGACGAAGTGATTTTCTGTGACCTCAGGACTAAAAAAAGGAAGGGTTCACTGGAACTGACACACACACACACAGCAATAATGATCCGGCAGAGGTTTTAACCTTTTCGCACTCTGCTAAAAAATACGTTTTTGTTGCTCTTTATGACCCCATTGAAAAGATTTCCCTTGACTTGCTGCCCCTCAGACTCCGACTTAGCTTTATTTGAAGTGACGGAGGATCCCAAGACACCTCAGGGTGAGGGAAGAGTAGACACAGAAATGACAGCACCTGACCTTACCTATTACCTGGCCCAAGCTGTATAATGTGGACCTAAGCCTATGTAGGTACCAACATTTAGAAAGTGGGCTGCTTTGGCACTGTCAGTAACTTCCCATGACAGGTGCAATGTCATTTTCCACAGGAGGAATGCAGGCTAAGAAGGTCACCTCAGAATTCCCTTTGCCTGGCCGCATATTCCAGATTTTATTTCTGGGGAATCCAAGTTTAGCTGGAAGATATAATCCCACCAGAATGTTCTGGGTCTGGTGCAGGTCTGCTTCCTGTTGGATGTGTTTTATACATCTCTGGATTGAGCCTCATAGGATAATTTTTATAGGAAGCCCCAACGATCTCGGCAAAAATGAAAGTAGATTTGTTCTTGACTGCCACCCTCCTCATTCTATGAGCCTTGTAGTCTAGCACAGAATCCACATTTCCATTGTTTACATCCATCACCTTCTACTTTGACTATCTAGGGATGTAATTGCAAAACAATACCGGCGCCTTCAAATCCAAAAAGAGCCCAGCAGTAAAAATACAGCAAACACGGTGGAGGCAGCTCCCACAGATTAGATGGAACAACAGTCTATGAGAAAAAGAACAAAAGAGAGCGCCTCCATAGTGTAAAAATTGTATTTAATAGTAAAAACAATCTAGGGATGTAGATTGAATGAGAACACCCAATTGAATGAGAACACCCAATTCTTGTCCAGGAATTTGGCTCATGCTTCCCCGCATTTATTATAGGGATACTAGTGGACACCCAAGACTCCCAGCCAGGACACCTAGGTTTATCTGGAGCATTGGGCTTAATAATAACTGTCAGAAAACCGATCCCCTGAATGTTGTGAGAAGGAAATACTTTGTAGCTGTACATTGGCCTTCCCCTGTTTTACCCGTGAAGGGATCTGGCTTTTTGAGCTGATTGATGCCTTATACTTTTGCAGGTTCGTCACCCGCCCCGATGTGAAACAGAAGAGATTGGCAGATTTCCTGGATTGGTGTCTCTCAACATTGTCAAAGTCCTCGTACCTGACCATCGAAGGCAGGAATATCATGGATGGGATTCTGCAGGCCTTGGTATGTTAACATGCATGGAATAACGGGAGGGGGGGAGAGGGCTTCTTCTCTCCCGCACATAGGTAACCCAGCACTCTACAGTCATTGTACAGAGCACCTACCAGTATATAGTGTATTTTAGTGCATTCCATAACCCAATATCAGCGCTCTTTTCTGTGAGTAGTTTACTGCAGTTATCGCTGCAGAAGAAACAACTGCTATGTTGACTATTCTGCAAGAGGATAAGTCCATTGAACCATCATGGCTTCTACCTCCAAAAGGCTTTCCCAAAATCCCTTGTTTCTAGAAAAAATTTTTTGAAAGAGGCTAAAGCTGCTAAAACTTTGTGACAGGCCTCTTTCCCACAATCCCCTGTTCCTTTAATTATCACTCTGGTGTGAATGGTTCCTCAAGGCTTTGCTGATACTAATGCTGCATACAAAATAGCATCCATGCTTTAGTTGGCACTCTGCTTAGCTGTACAAAGTATAAACTTTCCTAGGTGCTGGTGTGTAATTGGATTTTGTAGCAATTAACAAACATTCACCTTCCCCACCTAAGGTAAGGGATGCAGATTGGAGAACCTAATCATTCTGAAGGAGTTTCTGTAAGGAGGTAGCTAAAGCTCCATTTGGTCTTGATGTTGTAAAATTGTCCTTAGTAGCTGTGCGATGTTTACATATCTATTTTTTATGGACCATTCCTTAAAGAGATACTCAACTCAGAAATGAGATCCCTAAAATGTATTCAAGCACCTTAACGAGTAACAAAAATGTATCTTATTTGTGTATAACTCAGCTGTAGATACTCAAATATCTCAGAATTGGTGCTGACACTGTCCTTCCTTCTGGAGGGTGGCTACTTTTGTTCCCTATGGTCCTTGTGTGTGTGTTGTAAAGTAGTCACCGCTCCAAACTCACTCCTGGGATGGACTACAATTTCACTTTTAACTTTACTAATTTGTATTGAGATTGTGGTCCATCACGGGAGTGAGCTTGGAGCGGTGGCTACTTTACAAAACACACATGGACCATAGAGAACAAAAATAGCCACCCTCCAGAAGGACAGTGTCAGCACCAATTCAGAGATGATTTGAGGATCTACAGCCAAGTCATACACAAATAAGATACATTTTTGTTATTAGTTAAGATACTTGAATGCGTTTTTAAGAGTTTCGTGTCACTTTAAAAAACAGCAAACACTTGTCGAGGTTGTGACATTTCAGTAGGTCCTCTAGAGGGCGCTATTGTTTTTTTTTTTTTCCTGTGTGTATTAACCAGTTGACATCCGCGGTGTTAAACCCCCTTCCCATCCAGGCCATTTTAACCAGAATAGTATTTTTTTTTATCTTTATACTCCGTCACCAGGAGTCATGTTGTAGGGTTCACAGGCATGAATGAACTAGTGTTCCCTTGACTGAGGTGTGAAGTGAACTCCATATTACAGATGTTCCCTTGTTGAGTATAGAAGCTGCTTTCATTTTCTGACAAGTAGTCCCTTTTATAATAAGGAATGTGCAGGGAATAGGCTTCAGTTTGATGTGTTCTTCTGATTAGTGTTCCATTTAGATGTGTGTACCTTTTTTGTACCTTTTACATTGGAATAAATGAGACTTCATCTTTGCCCCACAGAAAAAAAACAGTCCACCTGGGTTGGAGCTCTGCTTTAATAAAAAAAAGTGGGCATTTGTACCTTGAACTGCATTTCCCCCATTTGTTTGCATTTTGCACATTATTCCACATTGCTTTTTATTCTTAAAGGCTCACTATAGTGAGCCATATTGTTTTTGTGATCATTGTATGGGGCTAATACCTGAAATAATAGTATTTTAGTGTATAAACTCCTCTTTACTTCACATCTTTTTATTTTTATTCACATTTACATACAGGCCAAGCTGTCCATTTAAAGTGACAGTTACAGGGGTTGGACAAATCATAAAAAAAAGTTGGCTGTGCTTACAATGGTCAAAAAAAAAAAAACTACAAAGAAAAACTACTACTAGTGTTAGCTGGAGTTGGGCTTTAACCTTTTTGTGCTACATGTCCATCTAAGACCAGGGTGACAACACTGTTGTGTGATTTTACTGCAAAAAATGAAGTGCTGTCACTCTGGTTAGAAATAACAAATCACTGGCAGGATCAACAGGTAAGAAAGCTAGGTTACAGGAGGGACTTAGACAAACAGAAAAATATTCAGGAGAATTTAAAAAGACTGGAGCAGAGAACATCTGGAGCATGGCAGCCAATCAGCTTCTAGCTTTCACTTTCAAAGCTTAAAGAGGAACTTTATCTTTAAAGTGACAACAAACACACCTTTAGAAATGTTTCGTAATGACAAACACATACTTCTAGATAATTGCCGGATAATTGTATACCTTATTTTTCTCTTCTTCCCCATGCTTCTCATGGTTTACATTTTTTAAGTCAAAGATTTTTATTGATTTTAACGTAACATTACATTTTTGCTAAGACAGTGGAAACATGTGAGTACAGCACGCAGTGCAAGGGAGTACAGAATGTATTGGGAGAGGCACAGCTCTAGAGTTAAACAAAATGACAGGTATCGCTGGTGTAGTAGGCTCGCCCGTCGAGTTGATCAAGTTTGTGACAGGGTCCACCTGAATACTGAGGGGTCCGGCAAACTTACAGGGCTAAATAGAGGAAGTTGTTCCTTTGTGAGGCACTGCATAACAGGACCGCCATTCTTGCTGTGAGAGAGTACTAAACCACTGCAAACGTCAACCATGAAAGATCGCGCCTACGAAGGGCAGTTGCAGAGAGAAAGAGGAAAGAAAGGGGAGAGAGTAGGGAAGACTGGGGTGAGAAGGGAGAGGGGAGGAGAGAGGGCTTACCGGTGTGGGTTCTGGGCATGCATGGGGGATTTTCATTGTTGAAGCGTAGTTTTTTAAAGTGGTAGCAGACTGCTGTCAAATGACTGCGACTGGAGATATTGGATCCATGGTTGCCACGTCTGTTCAAAGCGTGCGACTTTGTCTTCTAGCCTGGCAGTGATACGCCCGTTAATGAAGGTCCAGTGGAGCCTGCGTTTTACTTAAGCAAAAGGGATAAAAGTGGACTTCCAGGATTTCGCCAATGATTGCTTAGCCGCCGTGACACCATGCACCAGAAATTTATGACTGGCATGAGTTATGCTTTCTGGAGGAAGGTTGAGTAACACCACCTTCGGATCAAACGGCAGCGTCGTCCCTATCAGGTTAGCCAAGAAGTCCAGTACACAGTGCCAAAAGGCCTGTGCTGTCGGATAGGACCACCACTTCTCCACAATCTCGGAAGCACTCCCCCGTATGTCCTGTTACGAATGCCCGCATACGACTTGGGACAAGGTACCAGCGATAGAGTAGTTTGTAGTTGGTCTCTAGTGAGGTCGCACTCCGGGAGCTGGATTTGGCCGTTTCCCATATAGATTGCCAGTCAGCTTCATCAATGGGGTAACCCAGGTCTCTCTCCCAGGCAGATATATAGGTGTGGGGATTAGTAGTGAGGTTAGCTAGTAGACAGTCATATATGGAGGAAATTAGTCCAGGAGCGTATTGGTCATTTGTTGCAGGCCCTTTCAAAAAAGGTGAACGTGTGGCCAGTAGGGAATTTGGGGACTTGGGAGGACAAAAAGTGTCTGACCTGGAGGTAGCGAAAATGTTCGGTGGCTGGGAGTTGATAATAAGATCGCAATTGCTGAAACGTCTTGCGAGCCATCGAAGTGTATAGGGTGTGTATACCAGTGACGCCTTTCAGTTTCCAGTGGTGAAAAGCCGCGGGGGACTCGCAGCCAGGGGGAAACGAGGGATTCCAAACGAACGACAGAAGCGGACGGTGAGGGGACAGTAGCTGCGCCGAGTATTTATGGGCATTCCATACGCGCAGGGACGGCAACTGGGTTTATGACGTTTGTTCGGTCTTTAGGTAGGAGCCACAGAAGATTATCTATAGCAAGCGGAGCGCAGGCGACTGCCTCTAATGAGACCCAGAGTGGGGGATCAAGGGTGGCGTGGTACCTAGTCAGAGGAGCAATTTGGGCCGCCACATAATAACTGAATATATGCGGGACCCCTAAACCACCTCTATGTTTAGGCGAATAAAGCGTTTGCCGTGAGATCCGGGGGCGGGTATTGTGCCAGATAAAGTGGAAGAGCTGACGCTGCAATATCCGGAATTTATGTGCCGGGATTGGGACAGGGAGCACTCTGAACAGGTATAGTAATTTAGGTAGGTAGGTCATTTTGACGGCTGAAATTCTTCCTAACCAGGAAATAGAGTACCTTGACCAGGAGTGCAGTAGTTGAGAAAGGTGGGAGAATAGAGGGGGGTAATTTGCTGCATATAGGGATTCAAGGGAGGGGGTAAGGCGAATACCCAAATAGCAGAGGGAGTGTGATTCCCAGGAAAAGGGTAGGGATGCTCGGATGGTTTAAATTTTTACTAATACCAGGTTACTAGATCTCCCTTTACTTCCTGGAACTCTGGCACATGTGACAAGGACATGTGACCATGCACATCAGCTCAGGGGAGGAAAATGCCTTTCCCTGAGATCTCTCATGAGTTTACCCAGCAATACTCTGCTGATGTAACCTTCACAGGATGCAGTGCTTTGGCACAGATTATTGATTATATAATGATTATCATTAATGCCCAAGAGGACCAGGAAGTGGAAAAACAATAATGGTAAGTAAAAGTAAAATATGTTTAACTAATGAATGTAAGATGATTCTATATCAGCATGCAGAGCTGAATGCTGATGTGATTTCTAGTGAAAGGGGGTCGTGGTTGACTTTGTCTGATCATGCTGAAGCTGATTGTTTGCCATGCACAGCTCCTCCTGATTCTGTCTGCTCCACTTTTAGTCATTTCCCCCTCGCCGTGTTAATGCTACTGACAGACTGCATCATATGTCATTTTTTTATTTTCCCCACTGAGTTCCACTTTAATTTCTGAATCGACCAAGCATCCGGAGCTTTTATTTTTTGCAGCGTATGAAATCTTCAGAGGGGTGCTGAGGAGAGGCTGTAATTACGATGTGCTCCCTTCCAAATTAAAAAAAAAACCTTTGTGGTGTTATATTCTTTATTTTAGGTCCAAACTGAGCTAATTGTAACTGCTCTGTAATGGGAGAGAATTCACGATTAATACAGATAGTCAGGTGATGTCCTTCTGTGTGGAATAAATCACAAAGTCATGGTCTGTGTCTACCCCTGTCATCCCAGTCACCATATGATAAAAAAAATCCATCCGGTCGGTGAGCATTGTAAAGTTTCCTCTCCTTACGTCTGTGAGCCGTCCTTGCATCATGCAGCAACCTGCTGCCCTTGTTCTTTTACTGCTCTATAATCTGATAATTCTTCTTGAGGGTTTGGCTGCCGCTGAGTACACCTGTTCATTAGCTGAACCAAACTGAAGCGATACTTGCTTAAGTAACACTGAAACCAGCAGGCCCCGACTTTCGCCTCGCAGCAACGTGCCTTCCTGTCTTCTGCATCGAGATGAATATGATAATTCAGTGCTGTGCCGCGTCGTTCTACACCTTTGTTGTTTTGTTAAAGCGGAAGTAATCCTGATCTGTAATATCTCAGCGTTGTAACATGTTACCATTTTAAAAGTAGTTTTCTATTGTTTTAACAAATGAAATACACGCCATCCGCTGGAAGCCGTGTTCTTGGTACTGTTTTAAACAGCAGGCAATTGCTGTTTAAATACAAGCGATCTGGTGTCTGTACAGGTGGCGGATCGCTTGTACGGTGCGGCGCCGTGTGTATCACCCCCGCCGCCGTCAGACGGCGTGGTGTGTCTCCCCTGATGGATCGGAGGGAGATCAGCAGGCTTCCAGCCGCTTATCTATCCTCCGATCACTGGACCCGGATGTGATGTGAATTCCATCATTTCCAGTGTCACTGGGCACATTCTCCGGCTCCTACAGCCAGAAGAAGAAGCTGCTGAAGCAGATCTTTGGTTCATCAGCTTCTTCGGGGGCCCTAGGTGACATTAGGGGTCTGAAAGATGTCTCTATAAAGAGGACCTGTCACATAATATTTGCTATTACATTAGCCTTGTTAGCGCCATGTGTAATAAAATGTGATGGCAATAAAATTGGCTGTAAAAAATAAAATAAAACAATTTTAAAAATTAAAGTTACAGATAGAATTTTTTTAATAAAAAAATGCAATTTTTTTTAAAAGTCCCCCCGACCCCCATGTGCACGCACATACAATGCAACCTCAGCCCACCCCGCATTTACCTGAATCGCGGGGTTCTTCTCCCTGCAGTCTGCTGTAAACCATTAAGTTTGGCCCAGCAGTGCATGGCACCGCCGTGTCCTCCATTCACACTTCTTTTGATGGGCTCTGTGAATGGAGAGAGTACTAGTCCCGGCTACTGCTGCGGCAGAGGGACTTGTAATTCTCAATATAATACAAGTGCGGTGACATCACCGCACTTGTAGTTCATTCATACTTCCTCCTGTAACTAAATTCCATACCTTGGTACGGACAGGGACTGGGAGAAAGAGTCTGCAGGAGCCAGAGCATTGCACCCATGATCCAATGATTGCAGTTGGAATAGTGCAAGATAACGCATCTCAACAGACATTGTGCAAGCAAGCCCTTAATCCAGGCGTGGGCAACTCCGGCCCTCCAGCTGTTATGGAACTACAAGTCCCATGAGGCATTGCAAGAATGACAGTTACAGGCATGACTCCCAGAGGCAAAGGCATGTTAGGATTTGTAGTTAAATCACAGGTGGAGGGCCGGAGTTGCCCACCCCTACCTTAATCCCTGATAAAGGGTGTTCTTCAGAACCCCCAAAATGCGTTGGATTGCTTTTGCAGGCACTTTAAATCAAATTTATTTTTTATCCATCAGTCTGATGCTCCGTCCTTTATTCTCAGGAGTTTGTAACTCGGCCACCAATTCCTGGAGTGATAAAGGGATGCGATAGGCCAGGAGGCAATTTGATTGGCCGACCCTTTCTTTTCATGTGAAGTGGCCCTCTTCTTCTGTGCACAATCTTTACATTGTGTCTTGTTTTGGACCACAAAAGCCCATCCATGGATCCAAGGTGGGATTGATATGGAAATTAGCTAAATAGATTTTGATTGTCCTCTAAAATGAGACCTGCCTTTAATCTGCTTAATGGCCCTTTGGATGGCGAGCAGTGATAATCTTTAAAGTGGTCGTTCCAGTTTCACCGACTTGAAACTCTAGTTTCCAGGCTCCAGTAATTAATTTGCCCGCAGACCTTGCTCTTTGTACAGTTGTGACCCTCCCTTCCCCAAACCGCCTGCTTTTCCCTTACAACGCAGGCTTTGTTATCGTCGGACGGAGCCCTCGCTCCGGTCTAGGTATCGGGTGGCACTGATCACAGGGTTTAATTTGCTAATAAGCTTTGCTGGGTGTTAATAGTGTAGACGCTTTTTATTTTATTTTTCCTCCCTGTTCCAGAAAGGGCTTAGAGATCTTACTCCTGCAGATCCTTTTCAAGAGCTGTAATTGCCTCTAATTAGGTTTAACACGGGAGGTCTTATCTCCCGCTGTCTGTCTTATTCATGTCCCACTTTTCTGCCTGATCGGCCATCAGAGGAGGGGGGGGAAGCAGGTTCCACGCTGGAGCACTCAGCACTGTGGAGCAGTGTTAGAGTTCTGTGCCTCTGTATGGAGCAGGACTATGGATTGGCCCATATGTAATTAGCATCGTGACCTTGCAGCGTTGAGGGGCCATGAGTTCACTTCCACCCGGGGACACTTGCTGCAAAGTGTATATGTTCTCCCTGTGTTTGTGCAGGTTTTTTTTATTTGCTGGGTGCTCGGTTTCCTCTTATAATCCAAAAACATATTGGTAGGTTCATCACGTTGGCTGGACCAGCAGGAAGCTGATCCGTCGCTGCTCTCTTGCTTGTGATTTGGTGTCTGCAAGATTTTGGACAGCAGGGGAAGGATGCTGATTGGGTAGAGTTGTATCTGTACCTTGGTGGTTCAACCACTGGTGAGGTCATTCCAGCATCTATGTGGCCTTAAGGGCTAGTTTGCACCAGAACTGCATGCATCTGATTTTTTGTGTGTGCTTAAAATGGGACTTCAGGTGCGTTCCAGTGCATTTGCATGTGCTTTTGATGCGTTCAGTTGCAATCCGATGCAGCTAAAATAGGGCAAGCAGTATTTTTTCTGACTGCATCGGAACGGACTGCACTGGTGTGAACAGAGCACCAGAAATCCCATAAGAAAGCATTGTGATGTATTTTGGCTGCAGCAGGAAAAATTAACGGACTCCCCTCCGTTCTGGCAGTCTAAGGATCCGTGAGTCGTCATTTCCAATACAGTATATTAGACATGAGGATGCTAAGGAACTGTTCCCGGTACATAAAACTCTGTCTGAAAAGTGTCACGTGACACCCCTAAATTCACTTATTTTTAAATCATGACTATAAATCAGGGCTGGACAAATTCCAGAAGCCAGGTCGCCAGTGCTGCTTAAAAATTACGGCTGGTGCCTAACTACCGTGTTTCCCCGAAAATAAGACCTAGTTGTGACCATTCCCAGGGCCGGTGGTGGCATAAGGGGAAACTTAAAGAGCCGCGGGAGAGAATCAGCGGTGCCAACGGAGCCAGCGCTAGAGGAAACGAGACGGCAGCGGAGGGAGCAGAGCCGCATAAGCCAATGCTTCCTCTATAGCGCCGGCTCCTGTCACAGATGGAGTGATACCAAACGCACTCCGCCTATGTTATTACATCACTTCCTGCATTCAGTGTCACTCTCCGGTACAGAACATCGGTGAGAAGCTGGTGAAGCAGATCTGTGCTTCATCAACTTCTCTGGGGGTCCCTAGGTGACATTAGGGGTCTTAGAGACCCCTGATGTCTCCATAAAGAGGACCTGTCATGTGAATTGGCTATCACATAGGGGATTTCTTAGTCCCCTGTGTGACAGCAACAAAGTTAAGGGTACAAAAATAAAGAAGCTAAAAAAAATTGTCAGAAATAAAAAATAAAGTAAAATAACACAATTTAAAAAAAAGTCCCCTGCTCCCCCACATGCACACGCAATTATGCGTCGGGTGCGCAATTGTGCGAAAATGACGATTCCGCCTATTGTGCCGCACATGTTACATATCGCCGCGAACGTCTGAATGAGAGCAATAATTTTAGGGCCATTAATCACTGATAGTACTAAACCGATGAGCGGTAATAGCTTTGAAAGCGTCGCCTATTGCTAATTTTGGGTGTGGTCTTTTTTTGCGATTTCGCGGGCACGTGCAATTTTAAAGCTTGACTTGTTTGGTGTCTATTTACCCGACGTGACCCCGTCTTTTTTAGATTTTACTTTTTTTGTTATATAGTAAAAAATAAAAACCGCAGTGGTGATTAAATACCAGCAAAAGAAAGCTATATCTGTCCCCCAAAAATGGTATAAAATTAATTTCAGTACAGCGTTGCATGACGGAATAAATGTCAGTCAAAGTACCGCAGCGCTGAATACTGAAAAATAGCCTGGCCAGGAAGGGGGTGTAAACACGCTGGGCTTCAAGTGGTTAAATCATTTGGGTGCATGTGTGTAGGGGTGCCGGTGTGCCCTACTTGTTCAATACGATGATCACGGCCGATGCTAGATCTGCTTTTATTGCTGTGCAATATTTTACAATATTCTGATTTTAGGCAGTAGATATAATAACCGCAGTGAGTTGGAGCTCAGTGACACCTTGTCAAAACACTGTCCTATTTAATCATTCACAGCATGAGGTGGACGGGCAAGTTTTACCCCTGTAAGCCACACTTAATGCTTTTGTTCCTGGCACACCTACACAGCACTACAGCATTCTGTTCTGCCTGTCTGGGCTTGTACCTCTCCCTGCGCTGTGACATTCCCCCACATCGTTCCCTTCCACCTGTTAACACAACAGGTGTGCGGTTTCAGTTGACGTAGAGCAGGTGCTTTTCTAGGCCTCGTATGTCAGGCGCGAGCATTATACACGGAGCTGTTTTTGCAGCACCGGACGGCCGGGAAGGCTATAGCCCGCGTTGCCCACTGCAGCTAGTCAGGTTCTAAGCTACAGCAGGAAAGGGAGAATTGAAATATGCCTAATGGAGTTGTAAAGTCCCAGCATATGGTATCCTGTTATAACATCAGCACTGTAATAGGAATACATGCTGGAGTTGTTTCTGATAATACAATCAAAGCTTACTGGAAAAAATCAATTTTATGTAGTGAGCGCTGCCTTCCGTCTACCCGTCACTTCCATCAACTTCCTGGATTCCCAGTGTGCTTTACGTCTCTTTTCCTGCTGCTCGATGTGATGCAATCTTGATTTCTCAAGATCACATATCCCATCATGCATTGCTTCCAGCAAGCAATGATGGGGTTACATTGTTCAGACGTTGAGTTGCAGTTCAGATGGCAGGCTCTGTGAGAACGGTGACACCAGGAAGTTCATATTGTGTCATTGTAGTTAATTGCCATAGGCTCCTTCTGCCTTCAATCACAGAGAGAAGGGGAGTGGCCTGTCTGCCTCCATTAGAAAGATGGTGGCACCCGTACAGGGGGCGGGGGGAAGAACGCTGCGGGGACCCACTAGAAAACAAGGAATGAAAAGATTTTAAAGCAAAACAGCAGCCTCAGGCAAAGGTGGGCATCCCTATAGCAAATAGATATGAAAAAAGGAGGGTTTAATATCGCGTGAAGCAAACAGAATCTGGAGCAGTTGCCCATGGCAACCAATCAGCATCTCTCTTCAGTTTGCTCAGGTAAGATTTGAAAACGAAAGAGAGAAGCTGATTGGCTGCAGTGGAAATCTCCAGATTTTGTCTGCTCCGGTTTTGATAAATTCCCCCCAATGTTTATATCGGTGTAGTGCCCCTTTTAGTAGGCGCTCCACTCAGCAGGCTAGTGAAATAAAAATCTGCGTTACTCTGATATCCTTTTTTTTGGTGACTGAGCTTGACTCCAAGCACAGGATTATACTCAGATTAAATCTCTTGTACAATATTTTATATAACCTGTATTGGGAAATATAAGAACAGTGATCAAGGAAGTACACAGATTAAAGAAGTAAATATCTTTTAGGCAGAGGAGTAAGTGAGATTTTAGTTTAATGGGTGGCCAGGACAGGTGCACCCAGCAGAGAGAGGGTTAACCTGTAGTACTTAATGATGATCCACAATAAAATCACTGGGACAGATGCCTCCTGGTCCAAGGGTACACCTTTAATAACCTGTGATTAGTTGTCAGGTGACGGCCCAGCTTGGTTTGAGCTCAAGGCGCTGACCCACCCACTTCTTGCGTGACAGAGATGCCATCGTCTACAGGTAGCCCCAGGTGCCATAACTGGAAAAACAATTCAGGCTTTTAATTACGGCTGTAAATAAGAGTGACATCTGCACCGTGCAATGACTAGCCTAAATATCTTCTACCGTGCACAGCTTAACGTACTGCGGCTTCACGGATGGCACTCACCCCAGGAAACGTACCTCATATTCAAGTGGTGCCCTATTAATTATATTTTGAAGGTAGACATTTTGTATTCTGCTGCATTAACTCACCCCGTCATTACATTGCTTCCTGGTCTGTGTATAGCCCGGGAGACTGACCAGGTGGATTAACCCTAAGGCACTGGTAACAGGTGCCTGAGCCCAGTCCTCTCATACAGGACCCAGAGGCAAAAACGCATACAATACGTTGCCTGAAGTCCCCTCATATTTTTCCGGGGTGTGATATGACGCTGCATGGCCCGTGGGGTTTGTTTTTAAAGAACATTTTTGTTTCTATTAAAAGCTTTTATTTTCAGTAAAAGCTTGTTTTTCTTTGCACAAGTTTCACGTCATCTCACTTTAGGTTCCTTGTGACTTTTCTGCATCTTGTTACATTTGCATAGAAAATTATTAGCTGTCCAACTACTTGGTTTGAAAGCCCAACTTCCTTTTTTCCCCAATATGGAGTAGTTCTTCATTAAGGGCCCATTCACCACTATACGTACGCCTTTCAGCGCGGGTGGTGATGCACACACAAAGGGCCCTTCTGATTTGTCTTTCAAAATACACTAAACTGCAGCACAGGGATGTAAACCAGGTACATAGAAAAGAATGGGATTTCTACCTGAAATGCATTTATATGCAGTAAAACATTTCAATGTATTTAATTGAAGGGTCTCGGTGATGTCACTGGTCTCTAGTGATGGGATAGGCTGTGTTCTCCTGAATATGAAGGGTCTCGGTGATGTCACTGGTCTCTAGTGATGGGATAGGCTGCGTTCTCATGAATATGAAGGGTCTCGGTGATGTCCCTGGTCTCTAGTGATGGGATAGACTGTGTTCTCGTGAATATGAAGGGTCTCGGAGATGTCACTGGTCTCTAGTGATGGGATAGACTGTGTTCTCGTGAATATGAAGGGTCTCGGTGATGTCCCTGGTCTGTAGTGATGGGATAGACTGTGTTCTCGTGAATATGAAGGGTCTCGGTGATGTCCCTGGTCTGTAGTGATGGGATAGACTGTGTTCTCGTGAATATGAAGGGTCTCGGAGATGTCACTGGTCTCTAGTGATGGGATAGACTGTGTTCTCATGAATATGAAGGGTCTCGGTGATGTCCCTGGTCTCTAGTGATGGGATAGGCTGTGTTCTCGTGAATATGAAGGGTCTCGGAGATGTCACTGGTCTCTAGTGATGGGATAGACTTGTGTTCTCATGAATATGAAGGGTCTCGGTTATGTCCCTTATCTCTAGTGATGGGATAGGCTGTGTTCTCGTGAATATGAAGGGTCTCGGAGATGTCACTGGTCTCTAGTGATGGTATAGACTGTGTTCTCATGAATATGAAGGGTCTCGGTGATGTCCCTGGTCTCCAGTGATGGGATAGGCTGTGTTCTCGTCAATATGAAGGGTCTCGGAGATGTCACTGGTCTCTAGTGATGGGATAGGCTGCGTTCTCATGAATATGAAGGGTCTCGGAGATGTCACTGGTCTCTAGTGATGGGATAGACTGTGTTCTCATGAATATGAAGGGTCTCGGTGATGTCACTGGTCTCTATTATATAATATTTCTTTCTCATACATATTTCACATTACCTTTTTCTACAAGGCAGTTGTTATACAGGGTAGACTAGCGCAAACTGTTTTTCCTTGTATATGACTATAATTTATGGAATAATAAACATCATTATAGTGCATGTTTTACATTATTCAACGTTTGTTATGTAAGTGTTACTCTTAAGATGATAATCATGGAGTTATGTGACATTTGTAGGTCATCGAAACATTTGCAACCGGTTAAAATTTTCGCAATTGCAATAAGAACCCATAATTTAGCCTGATACCAGGGCATTCAGTCCTGTTAGGCATGGGTCAGGCGTAACCGGTAATCGTGGACGTTTATGTAGCTTGGGGAGTCTCTTCTATCATCCAGGCTGCTCTGTCAGCCCTATAAAGCAGAATTGAACTGCATCATATGGGGTGTGGTACATCTAATTACTTGGAGATTTGTTTTGTTTACAGTTTGCACATTGTTATTTAACTAAACATCAAAACTGGATCATACTGCAAAACAGTACTTTCTGTAGCTTTCCTTTTCACCAGGTGTAGGATGTTTATCGATTTTGTTCACCAGAGACCAGTGACATCACTGTGACGCTTCATATTCATTAGAATGCAGCCCATCTATTAATTAGAGACCAGTGACATCACCGAGACCCTTCATATTCATGAGAACGCAGCCTATCCCATAACTAGAGACCAGTGACATCACCGAGACCCTTCATATGCATGAGAACGCCGCCTATCCCATCACTAGAGACCAGTGACATCGCCGAGACCTTTTATATTCATGAGAACGCAGCCTATCCCATCACTAGAGACCATTGACATCACCGAGACCCTTCATATTCATGAGAACGCAGCCTATCCCATAACTAGAGACCAGTGACATCACTGAGACCCTTCATATTCATGAGAACGCAGCCTATCCCATCACTAGAGACCAGTGACATCACCGAGACCTTTTATATTCATGAGAACGCAGCCTATCCCATCACTAGAGACCAGTGACATCACCGAGACCCTTCATATTCATGAGAACGCAGCCTATCCCATCACTAGAGACCATTGACATCACCGAGACCCTTCATATTCATGAGAACGCAGCCTATCCCATCACTAGAGACCAGTGACATCACAGAGACCCTTCATATTCATGAGAAAGCAGCCTGTCTGTTCAGTAGGGACCAGTGACATCACGAGACGCTTCATTTATGAGAATGCAGCTTGTCTCTCTGCTCCCCCTGTGAGCTGTTGTTAAATGTACATTTGCTAGGCTTCTGTTTATTATTCAAATAGATTTTTATTTTGAGTAAAGCAGAAAGAGAGTCCTATCCCTGTTCTTTGGTTGTTTTCAATCTATTTTGGCACTTCGATTTGGAATAGAGCAGGTGACTAGCCTCCAGGTTATCGCATCAAATTTATTCTTGGCACAGAACCCAGGAGCTCTGAGTTTTGGTCTGCGCTTCCATAGGCTGGATCGCTCTGCGCTAAATATTTGTCATTTGTTTCTATTCTCTTAGAAATCTCTCTGTTTGCTAATATTAAATAAAATCACCTTCTCCTATAAAAAGATTCCTGAGTCACCCATGAAGGCTTGTGATGAGCTGTGAGGGAAGCTGTGAAGGGCTGTCCATGAATTGTGTGCATTAGTCAAGCCATTTAGTGAATTGTCAGGAAAACTAGAAAGGTGGGCTGGTGATTTATGCCTAATTGCTGTAAGCTGGGGCTAAATATAGTATTTTGTTTACTTGTAATTATCAGGAATTAGGCAGATAGAGCCCTGCCACAATGCTGACCTGATAGCTGGCTGTGCAACACACTTGATGCAAAATATCTGATCATTGTTTGCAATGATTGTGTCATGTTGGAGTCTGGATCTGGTCTCAATCTGTCATCTTGAACATTTGCATCCAACAAAATGTTGTAAAGCAGCAATAATAAAAAGCCAACCTTCAGCTACTTGCACATTGCCTATACCGTCTTTTACAATGCCCTGTGACCCCTGAATCCTGGGGATATTGACATGCAAACCTTAGCCCCTGGTCCCCTTACCCTATTTCTGTGAAAGCGGTTGGTTCATTATCCTGCCTATCATGCTTAAAGGTGAACTCCAGGCGAAGATAAATTCTAAACCAATGAATTCAGTTGAGTTTTATGTACAATTATTTAAGCCTCTGTCAGACCTATGTCTGGTGTTACTACAAGGCACGGTAATGCATCGCGCTGTGTTTGGTGGCTTTTATTTAGAATGGTGTCTGGTGTTCCCACAAGGCACGGTAATGCATCGCGCTGTTTGGTGGCTTTTATTTGGAATGGCATCTGGTGTTCCTACAAGGCACGGTAATGCACAGCACTGTGTTTGGTGGCTTTTATTTAGAATGGTGTCTGGTGTTCCCACAAGGCACGGTAATGCATCGCGCTGTTTGGTGGCTTTTATTTGGCATGGCATCTGGTGTTCCCACAAGGCACAGTAATGCATCGCGCTGTTTGGTGGCTTTTATTTGGAATGGCATCTGGTGTTCCTACAAGGCACGGTAATGCATCGCGCTGTTTGGTGGCTTTTATTTGGAATGGCGTCTGGTCCTACAAGGCACGGTAATGCATCGCGCTGTTTGGTGGCTTTTATTTGGAATGGCATCTGGTGTTCCTACATGGCACGGTAATGCATCGCGCTGTGTTTGGTGGCTTTTATTTGGAATGGCGTCTGGTCCTACAAGGCACGGTAATGCACAACACTGTTTTTAGTGGCTTTTATATAGAATGGCGCCTGGTGTTCCTACAAGGGACGGTAATGCATCACACTGTTTTTGGTGGCTTTTATTTAGAATGGCGTCTGGTGTTCCTACAAGGCACGGTAATGCACAGCAATGTGTTTGGTGGCTTTTTTTTAGAATGGCGTTCCAACAAACAAGCCAATAAACCCATGTTGAAGGCTACCACAATGCACCTGGAGACAGTCAGTGCATGTAGTGCGTGCAAATATACAGACAGGAAACATGCTGACAAAAGGAGAGAGAAGGGGAGAAATGATCGTTCTGCTATGGTTCCTCCATCTTGGAGATCACCTCCCGGACAGGCTGAGAAAGTTACAACACCAGCAGGGGGAGCAATCACCTGAACTAAAATATCTAACTAGGCTTCATCAGAACCTCTGCATATGTGCTGGATGGTTCGGGCAAGCCACTGGAAGAAAACTGGGGTCATATCCCTCTATGTACTCTTGAGGCCCCAGGTGTGACAAAGGACGGGGTCAGGTGGCTGGAATTTTCCAGTCCTCAACATTTCATCTTTCCGACCCTCCTTACATCTCCTGTACTTCCCGTACTGACCGTGCATGATCAATTTACACAAGTCCCCTGAGGAAGCCTCCGGCGAAACGCGTCGGGACAAACCAAGATAAATCACTACCTTGGCTAACTATATTAATGTTTTACTATTATCATGAGGATAATGATGTGATAATTCTGACTGTATTGAGATATACTTGAAATCACATATTGAATATATGCACGTTAATGTTCATGCGGGAAACATAGGATACATGAATAGTCCTGGATTTTAATGTATATTTATAAATTCTGTTTATATAATTTGCAAACAATTTTAGATAACTACTCAGTCTTGGTCATTCACATCTCTCCGCAAACCCTATATATTTTCTTGTGGTAATTGTATATGGTCATTTAGGGGGAGAGATGCAGATAGGGCACTCACTACTTGGTACACTGATCCTTCACTATCCAATCACAGGCTGAAGACAGAGAAGTGACCTAGTTGTATTTCCTAACTGCAGTAGATAAAAGTCAGCTTACCAGCCTGGCTGTCCTGTGTGCTAGAGCGGTGTAAATCTTAGGACTTTATAGGCACAAATAGATACCATTTGCCAGGTGGAAAAGCTCCTTTACTTGTATTGCATCTGTGTGTTTAGTAGGGCTGCAACAACTAATCAATTTAATCGATAATGAGAATCATTGTCAACGATTCTCATTATCAATTGGTTGATTTTGCATCTCTACCCACTGGGAGCCAGTGTTTCATGGGTTCTGTGTACCCTCTGATGCCCACTGCTCTCCTGAGGTGATTGGAGGGGACATAGACCCCTGTAGCCGATGGCCACCGGTGAGGAGAGCTCCAAACCTCAGTCACCACCCCCCTAATTGTAGGCAGAATATATTGCAGTGCACATTCTCTCGGCATGCCCGTGTGCGTTTGCGCAACGGCAGTTGTGCACAATTTATGTTTTATGATTTTTCTTTTGGTATTTTGGGACTTTTCTCAGCTGGGTATTCATGTCTTTAGAATGCAGCAGAGACAGCGTAGGTTTCATTAACACTTGGAAAGTCATCTTGGCAGGTGGCATCAGGCCAGGTTATGCTTAATTGCACGTCTTAAGAGCAAATTAGGTCAACCCTTTGCATTGCCTTCAATTATAAAAGTATGCCGCAACTGTACCGGCTCTGGTATGTAAATAATGAGAGCAGCTATGCGGTAAATGTTACGGGTGGAAATGCTGAATCATTGCATGTCGTGATATGAGGAAATCACACCTTATGTCACAGGCAATGGAAAATCCTGGGGTGTGTGGTTCCCATCTCCAGATGACTTGTAGAGGTGCTCCTCCAGTTTTATATCACTTATTCTGTCTCACTCGTTATTTTTAGCCTTGCCATTCCATTTTCCTTTGGTTCAGTTTTGCTGTACTGTGATACAACACAGAGATGTAATGGAATCCTGCGCAGAGCACCCAGTCGAGCTGGCTCGTATTCTGGGGTACGGAAAGGAAGCTTTCTTTTTAGCAGGATTGGTACCTGTAAGTGCAAAGTGATGCTGTATAATCCCCTTATACAGCATCACTTTGCGCTTACAGGTACCAATCCTGCTAAAAAGAACCTCCAGCCCTCCCGCTGTGTTGAAAATACAAATCCTATCATGCATCTGCCTCTGGAAGTCATGTCTGTGGCTCTTAGAATCTTGCAATGCTTTATGGGATTTATAGTTTCCTCACAGCTGGAGGGACGGAGTTTGCCCACCTTTTACTGTAGAAGAAAAATTTGACTATGTCCAGTCCAGAAGTGGGAAGGAATGTGAAGGTTTAAAATCCCTATAAATGCTAAGAATAGCAATACAGACCCCGACAAAAGCATGCAATGCGACAGATGAGAGTGTAATTTGTTACTGTCGGGCCTTAGAAGCACTATAGTGAGTGCTAGTGAGAAACGGAAGCCTTGGTGACCGCCAAAAGAGGTTTTCCAACATCGTGGAAAGTCTCATTTGTGACCATTTGGCCTTTTTTTTTTTATTGAATCCAATTTTATTTGGAAATGATAATAAATTCAAGTGTACAGAATAAAGAAAACGGATGGGGGTGCAGAGCACAAAAAGTTTCTCACAATTTGTGATATGATTGCTCCATGGGCCAGCGCTAGTACAGGACAGTGTCAGGTCTCTTTGTAACTGTACCAGGTATCCGGAGTCTCCCTTTCCATTGTGAATGCTTTGTAAACTTTGTATTAAAGGATGCTACACATATAACAAAAGGTCGGCCTAAAAATGTTTTCCCAGGTTTATTTGGTATATTGGTCCCTTGTATGCATGGATGTGTTGACTTGGGGTGGCCAAATGAAAAGGGTTCAGGCAAAGGGGGTGTAAAAAGGGGGGAATGTTCACCTTTTGTTATTTTTTTGTAGCAAAAGAGGAATTATTTTTCGTTTGGCGCGTCTGATCCAGGCAGGACCTAGATGCGTAGGGATTTGATCCAGAATGGACTGATTGCTCACGCTCTGTACCTCTTTGTAAAGGATCTGACAGTCTAAAACAGGGGTAGGCAACCTTAGCACGCGAGCTGTTTTGGAACTTGTAGTTTGGATTTGTAGTTTCAGCACAGCTGGAGTGCCAGGGTTGCCTTCCCCTGGACTAAGGCTAGTGCAAGTGTTGGATAATTGTGTCACTCCATTAGTGACTTTTATCTTTTAGGAATTACATTGGAGAGACCAACTGGAGTTGTCTGCTTTGCCTTCACCAAGGCCAAGCAAGTCTTACCTTTGCTGTGCCATTCTCCTTTGTAGTAGCCACAGTATGGGATTGTTGCTGGAAATTCAGAGGACTCACTGACCTAGGGAAATGTGTAATTCAGTCTAGGGGTATACGCCCAGAGCTGATATATCAGTTTTGCATCATTTTGCTCTAAGTGTATTATCTGATATTTGTAAATGGGCTTTTTTCTTTGTATGAACTTCTTCAATACAAAAAAAAAAAGTAAGACAGGGTCTACAAAACAATCATTGGTCTACTGTAATGAGTTTAGATATCTAAAAAATACCTTTTTGTTGTTTATAGGCTCAACTCTTCAAGCATGGGAAGCGCGAGGACTGTTTGCCATATGGTAAGAATCATTGAAATTACCCTTTTTATTTCCTGTAACCCCCAGACTGTATTTCTTTTATATCTGTAGTGCCCCTGGATTCATTCACAACTCTCCCAAATTGTGTAGAAACAACATTTGTAATACAATTGTGCACATCCAGCTTTTTACCCCCTCCAGGCGTAGCCATAGATCTCCCTCCGATCTCCACACTCTCCCTCCTATTGTGCCACCTTCCCTCTCTGGTTCCTGATTCTCCCTCCACGCTGTCCAGTATTCCCGCACTTTAGCCAATGTTTTCATCCCTCCTACGATGGAAAGTGAACAGTGATTTCCCATGATCTGTCTGATTTATGACTCCCATTAAATAAAAATCAAAACCTGAATGAAATGGGTGGAAGATAACCACTGAAATAAGTGTATGCAGGTTTGCTGGATGTGTGAATTGACTCAGAGATGTTTCTACTTTCTAAATTAATGTTAAAAATGTTCTGTATTATAATGCATGTTTCATATTAAAATAAATGGTCTTAAACCAAGCAGGTATTGATCCTGTCTTTCCTCTCTGTAGCCTCCACTGTCCTCACTGCCACTGATAACTGCAAGCTGTCTGACAGCAACAACAATCTCCTTCACAAGCTGGGAGTCAAGCTTGTCCAACGTCTAGGACTCACATTCCTTAAAACCAGAGTTGCTAAGTGGAGGTATGTAATCATATGTGTGTTATTTTCAATCAGATTATTTATAATTAAAAGTTTTCCATTTTGTTAAAAACGGTTTGTTTCTCTTAACCTTCTACTCAACCCCTAAACATATGACATCTCTACCCATTGATCCAGAATTGGCCTCTCAGTGCTCTGTACTTTGGTGCTAACATAAGGGATAATTCTCTTTTTAGGAGATTTATTGCATGGTGGGACTCAAACCATGTTATCCCAAGGGGAGTGGGAGAGATTTGAGGGGAGGCTACTCTGGGATTTTATGAGAGGCGTCTCTGTGTAAGGCCTCATGCACATGGGGCGTTTATGTGCGCCTGTGGATCGGGATAGATGCTTGTCCTTGGAAGCAGGTCAAGCATTTATTCCGACCCACAGGTATTTGTTCCGAATATGATGACATGCGGACAGATGCGGCCGCTGTCAGCCTGTCATTACCTCGATTGGGTTAAGTGGCTGAAGGAATCCCAAGATGCACATAAAAGCCCCGTGTGCATATGGCCTAATTAGGTTTAGGGGGCTAAATTTGGATTTTCTATCCAATAGACCAGTAATCATTAAAATATGGGGGGAGTAGGATTCTAATTTTTTCATACTTCATCCAAAATAAAAAAAAAAAAAAAAAAAAAAGGTTTGGGCTTTAGATACACTTTGGTTTAGATCTGCCTTTGTACATTTCTTTATGTTGTCTAACAAATTTGGAAGAGGATTCGTAAAAAGAAGTCAGCAGAACTCCCAGTGAGAGGGAGGTGTCACCACCGTGTAATGCGCTCATAGAGATGACAATGTAAATGAAGTGACTTGGTTAAACAAGCTTGACAACTTCACAATCAATGCTGCATATACCGGCCCTCTGGCATCACAAAGAAGATGACACTTTCCCATCCAGCAGGTGTGGAGGGAGCCCACCAGTGCTATAAGGTTCCCGCATGGCCTGCATTCTTCAGCCCATTACTATGCAGAAAAGAGCGGCCACCGGCTATACAATCTGGCCCCTCTCTGCCGCCTCCCGCAGTTTCAGTCTGACAACTCGGGCTCATAGATCTCCCATGCTGATAGCCCTCTCATCTCTCCCTCCATCTTTCCGCCTCTATTGTATTCTTTTTCATGTTCACAGAAATCCTTTTGATTCATCTTACACCTTGCTGAAATTTGGGGTTTGCTCTGAATGTTTCACCTAATAAATAATTATAGTCTGTCTGTTTGGTAGGGCTGTGGCTGTCTGGGATTGAAGGCGTACATCGTAGGAGGGTGTTTCCAGGTCCACATACCAGGGTAGAATTGGCTTCAGGGCCAATAACGATTAGAATTTTCATAGCCTGGCCACTTCAGCTACTGCACGTGTATACCCCTCATGGATCAGAATCATTTTTACATTTCTACTATGGACCTGTTTATTCACAGGTACCTTGGTTATTGCTTAAAGGGTTATTAAACCTTTATTTGTTTTTGCATATATCTACTGCTAGCGAGCAGTAGATAAATGCAAAACGATAAAAAAAAAAAAACTTTTTTAAAGGGTTAATATATATCTGTGTCTCCGCCGCACGCTCCCGTCCGAACATCTGAAAATTTCTCGGGAGGCCGCAAGGGATCTTGGGGCGGGCGCATGCACAGTTCAGATGTTGGGCCAGGAGACGTGGGAGCATGAAGCCGGCTTCCCGAGCAATCAGAAAGCCGGGCGCCGCGTCACTACACGGTGCCTGGCTTCCTGATTGACCAGCTTCCTGACCAATCAGGAAGCCGGGCAGCCGCGTCATTACAGGCTGCCCAGCTTCCTGGCCCGGGAAGCCAGCTCCATGCTCTCTCGTCACAAGTGTAATGACGAGCTGCCCGGCTTCCTGATACTGGAAGTATCGGTCTAGGCATCGGAGCATTTGGGCGAGTATGAGTACTCGCCCAAATACTCGGCATCGACATCGGTGCATCCCTAATAATTTGTCCTGTTTATAATGACACTAAGGGCCTGTGCACACCATATGCAGTGCGTTCCGGCCACATTCTTGCAGCATTTTGACCGCACCGGACCTATCGCATTGCGGCCGGAGGGCGTGGCTACGGCACCATGAAAAACTGAGCCGGCCACAATGCAATGCAGTGCGTTACGGCCAGAGCGTGGCCGGAACGCACTGCATATGGTGTTACAGGCCCTAAGGGGCATATTTATAAAGCAGTGAATCTGCCTTTTAGCAAACATTCTCTGTAGGAGAAACTTCCAGTTACATGTTTTTTTCAAATCCTGATTCTTCAAGGCTTCCCCTATAGAAGAAGGCATATCTTCCAAATCCTGCTTAGTGGAGAGCTGCGGTAAAAGGTCTCCCAGCCCTCCCTCAGCGTGCATGTCCAGGGAGGCATGCGGAGGGAGGTATGGTAGACTAGGCAGTGAGTCCACACCGGCAAGCTCAGGTAACGGGACTGGAGAGTCAGGAGGGCTGGAGTTGCAGGGTGCCGCAAAGTCAGCTGCCAAGGATGGTTGCAATCGTCCCTGCCTCTTGCTGGGAGTTGGACCTGCTGTAGTGGAGTTGGTGCTTTATTGGGAGCAGAAAGAGCACTCGTTTCTGGCACTGGGCAAGAGTACACAGCAGCTGAGTGGTGCTCCCTGTGAGTCCCGTGAGTATGTTTCCTCTTGGGCATGAGTTTTCTATGTAGGCAGAGTTGTCTGAAGTCGGCCTGATCCAAGTTGCGTCCTCATACCTCCAAAGTTGTTGTTTTTTTGATAGTGATTGATTCTCCACCAATCAACTCTTATGGTGAGTACAAAATCACACTATTTTCTCTTTTATTTATTGAAGAACACAGCTCTGCTTTAGATCATTTCCACTAGGTACAGGGCCAACTGCAGTGGTGATAATGTAAAGCAGAGCCGTGTCCTCCATTGAGTGCAGAGAATAGGAGTTTACAGTGAGTACAAAAAGATCCTGTTTTTTAACACTTAGAAGAAATAATAATATTAGGTTAATAATAAACTGTTGCATTATCATGGCTCTGACGTGATCTTTATTTGCTGCCTTGCCGGTGTCATACAGATATCAGCGGGGATCTAGATGTTTGGCTGCCAACCTGCTCCAGAATTCCGAAGATACCCAAGAAGCAATGGAAACCTCCTCCCCTGACAATGAGGACCATGAGGAGTACGATATCCCTGAAGAGATAGAGAATGTTATAGGTAAGTCTTTGTATTTCTGTCCATCCAGTCCTGTGATTCAAAAAGCTGTGCCAGACAGTTCAGTTAGGCTGATGCCCTGACTTTTCTGCAGTTAAAGCAGAACAAACCCTTCAATACTCACCTCCCTCCCAGCAATGCAACGTCCGCAAGGTCTATCACCAGTGCCGATGTCTTCTTCCCAATCTCTTGCGGATTCAGCATCTTGGGCCATGTTGATTAGCTGGGATGATGTAACTCCCGTGCACATGCATGAGTGAATGTTCATTAATTTCTGCACTGATTCATGCCAAGAGTGTACACTGAGCTGTGCATGAGGAGGAAGGTAAGACATCCTTCTTGCAGAAGAGACACACTGGGGGGGATTTATCAAAGCTGGGGTAGACAAAATCTAGAGCAGCTGTGCACAGCAACCAATCAGCTTCTCTCTATCATTTCCAAATCTTAACTGAACAAACTGAAGAGAGAAGCTGATTGGTTGCCATGGGCAACTGCTTTAGTTTCTGTCTGCTCCAGTTTTGATAAATTCCCCCCATTATGCCTTATTAAAGGCTTCTTACCTTACCGCTCACAAGTTTTTCAATTTAGAGCTAATTTCCGGTTTAAGAAATAATGTTAGGTCACCTTCTTTTCCCCGGCCTATGATGAGCCCCAATAGCTCCTTTCCCTGTCGCTCTGCTCTCTTTTCCTTTCAACATGTTCCATGTTAGCACATTTGCACAAAGCACACCTGATTGGTTCATAGTATTTCCCCTTCCTTTTCCCTGTCTGAGTTGTGTAAGACGACAAAATGCTGATACCAATTTAGATTCAGGTACTTAACCCTTTGACTGACTGCCAAGGACCTATACTTCATTGCATTCACAGAGTTAAAATATACAGTCGACCCCCCCCCCCCATATTCCG
>NW_017306394.1:632069-702131 GCF_000935625.1 Nanorana parkeri
TTAATAAATTTTTTTTTTTTTTTTTTTTTTTTTAAGGGTAATGTATTAAGCTGAGTTTGAAATGATATTAAAGTGGCATATTTAGGCTTTAAACTCTAAAAATAGGCAATTATAGGCATATTTTTTTACCACATTCAAAATTTGTGGTTTTTCACAATTCGCGGGTGCGCTATGAAAGTAACCCCCGAGAATTTCGGGGGTCGACCGTATTCATGATTGCATTAGCAGCTGTGAGCTTGTGTTAGATTTTATCAGCAGCCGGTGCCCTTTTAAGTAATAGACGATCTGGTCGATTGTAGAGCGGCCCTAAAGATCTAAGATGTATAAAAAGACGGGCAAACTCGGCTGACCAGGTTCCACTTATAACTAAAAGATCCTTTTTAAATGGACTCGTCCTTTTGAGCTTTTGGACATGACTTGATCAGTTCTCGCACCTTTCTTGTTGGGATTATAATGCAGCACAGTGGCGTAGTGGTTGGCACTTCTGCCTTGCAGCACTGAGGGTCCCTGGTTCGAATCCTGGCCAGAATCTGCAAGAAGTTTGATGTTCTCCATGTCCCTCCTTCGTCCCACACCCAAACACATGCTGGAAGATTAATTGGCTCCTGTCTAAATTGTCCCTGTATGCATTCATGTGAGATAGGAACCTATATATCAATACCTGTAGTAATAATAAAGTCCAGACAGTCTCCTGGTTCAGGTTCTTGAGTAGAGCGATTGAGATATATTTATGTATATAGTGCCGACAATTTACGCAGCGCTTTACATTAACATCAGTCCCTGCCCTCAAGGAGCTTACAATCTAAGGTCCCTATCTCGCATACATACACAGAGGACCAATTGAGACAGGAGACAATTAAACTTCCTGCATGTCTTTTTGGGGTTTGGGAGAAAACCGAAGGGCCCACAGTGCTGCAAGGCAGAAATGCTAACTACTACGCCACTGTGCTGCCCAGATATACAGACAGGCCCATTCTGTGTATCTGGAGGAGCAGACAAGTAGAAATATGTAGCGGGGTGACCTGTGATCAATACAACCTTTTGGATAAAAGCTGGTTCTGTGCATGCAGTATTCCTAACTGACTGCAAATCTTCACTTTTGACACAATTGTTCTTGTTATAAACGTTGCCTCAAACAAGTGCCGAGCATGAGGGCTGTCGGAATGCTGCTTTCTAGACATGCTGGAGGGTTGTAGGTTTCTACTGAATGTTCAGACACTTCTCAGAATTTCTAGTAGTATGAAAACACAACAGAGAGGGTCATACACTCGCACAGAAATATGCACCTAGGTCACCTGTCTACAGCGGTACTTGAGCCTTACAATGATTCTTTGTAATTTTTTTTCTGAAGCCTTTAGTGTGAATGTCAAGGTTATACAGCGTTTGTATACAAAAAAAAAAAAAAGTATTTTGGTTTTGGAATGATGGAGTAGGGAATAGTCAGACAACTCTTGCAGTTTATTTTTTGCTCCCTGTGTCCCGTTGTGGAGATTTTGCTTCAACTTCTGTCCTGGGGATGCAACTGGAAGTTAGAGGAAATCTCCTCACCAGAACAGGTGTCCCCGCTGGAAGACTTCCTTTCACCTTCTGTAACGGTGACACCTGTAACATTTTGGATTTCTCCTTTCCGTCTGTCTCTGGGACGATGAGCACCAGGACAGATACAGAGGGTGAATCTTCCTAGGGGGTATACAGACGAAAGAGGAGCTTTACCCATATATTTGAAATGACAGCAAATACACCTTTAGAAATGTCTAGTTATGACAATCTACAAACACATACTTATAGATAATTGGAAGCTTTTTAGTCTTTGCATACCTTTTTTTTTTTTCTTCCACATTATCCTCACAGTGGCCATTTTTTTTTCTAAGGGGAGATTAATAGATCTCCCTTTACTTCCTGAAACTCAGGGGAGGAAAATGCCTTTCTCTGAGATCTTGTGAGATTACAGATGAGATTTCACAGCAATACTCTGCTGCTGTAACCTTCCCAGGATGCAACACTTGGGCACAGATTACATCACTAATGCCCAAAAGGACCAGGAAGTGGAAAAACAATAATTGTAAGTAAAATAGAAATATGTTTGTTTAATGAATGTAAGACAATTTCATATCGGAAAGCAGAGCTGCATGCTAATGTGATTTTTAGTGAAAGGGGGTAAGGGCCCACTTTAAAGGAGAACTATGAAATGCACTAATCCCCATGGCTAGAGCCAACAACACTGCAGCTGTCACACATCGGCCCTATAGATCGAGAACTAAGCAATCCCAAACCGCTGAATGCTTAGTTCATGATCATCTCCCTGCAGAGATTCCCTTCTCCCCTCTCTGTTCCTCTAGCGCTCACTGGAGGGACAGACAAAGGAAGGGGTGGGAACAGATGGCTCTGTTTCTAGAGAGGCAGAGCCAGCTGTCAATCAGGTAGCAGGGTGGATCCCCACAATATTGCCAGGATCCTTCCTGGCTGCCAGCATACAGCAGGCAATAGTAAATGTCCTCGTGTGACCTAAAATAGAACCAAAGCCAAAAAAAGGTTTGGCCACAGTTCTCTTTTAAAGCCTGACAGAGTTCAGAATTCTATCCACAGTTTAAAAAGAAAGTTTTGTCTATACATACTGTACACTTATAAAATACATAACAAAAAGCATCAAAACTGCAGCAACCAGTCAGCTTCTCTCTTCAGTTTGTTCATTTAAAATTTGAAAATGAAAGAGAGAAGCTGATTGGTTGCTGTGCACAGCTGCTTCAGATTCTGTCTGCTTCCGTTTTGATAAATTCCCTTCTGTATGTTTGGTTAAGAGTTGAGCTTAAGGCAGAACTCCAGCCACCTTTTTAAAAAAATTTGCATGTGATGGGTAACTGTTAGAATCTCTCTTGCTTTTTCATTGCAGTCTGCATCCCCATCAGGGAGATTTTTCCTTCACTTCCTGTCTTGAAGACCTAACCGGAAACAAGAAATTTCTAGAAAGTGGGGGGAATTCTCCTCTTACAAGGATGTCACTAGATCCGGTGTCCCCTAATGGAAACTTTTTCCTCCACTTCCTGTTTTGGTAAAAACACAAAAATGTGGGCTTTCCCATCACTTTATGGACGACTGACACTTGTAAAAGAGAGAGGAGATCCAGATGGCAATAAGAACCTGAAAGGGGTTTCTAACTCTCCCCTACTCTATCCAGAACATAGAAAAGAGTTTTGTCTGGACCTGTGATCGTGTCTTTCATTGCACTTCTGCAGATTGTCAGTTGATAGTTGAGCCGCACACAGCACCAGAGGGTTGCAGGTTACCTACTACAGCAGTCAGTGGGTGTTGCATTTGTGGGACGTGTCAAGATATTGGTTTACCCTTGCACACACTATCTTATACTAGCTTCGCTCCGAGGGCAGCGTCTGGTGCGGTGCATTTATTGTCAATGTCCCAGCCTGTGGGATCGCCTTGTTTGCGCACCCTATCCCTGTTTGAATAGAAAGGGCCGTGCAATGAGAGACACACTGAATGCTCTGAATGGGTATTGTGTACACGCTGACTGACGCGCATTAAGTTTATATAAACAGTGTGAGACTCCTGTCTGTTTTCTGGTGTTAAAGGAGATTGTGACTTGAACAATGGATTAAAGGTATCTATCGGTGTAGGATGTCCACCGGACTCGGCGATCCTTTCTTAGCAAAGTGGAGCTGTGAACATAATGACTCAAATCTGCTATACAGTAATACCGCGGTTCACGAACGCTTCTGCTTGCGAAAAATTTGGATTTGCGAACAGGAAGTTCGGCAAGATTTTGCTTCTGTTCGCGAACTCCGCATCGGGTGACGAACACGACGGCGGCCATGTTCCCTGCAGACAGACCTGTGCACACTTGCTGTGAAGCTTTATTGTGTGCTTGTTAGCACATACAGTATTTGATTCCGTTCGTGACCAGACTCGTGGAACGAATTAAGTTTGTGAACTGAGGTAACACTGTAATTATATATATATATATATATATATATATATATATATCTCATACAGCAGTGGCATACACAGACAAGACAAAGTTACCTTGTGATCTGAATCAGGGATCATGGAATAAGGTCAGCAGAACTGGTTGTGAATGATAGATGGTTATCCTACAGTAAATATGTCTTCAGTGCCAGGAGGCCTGTACTGAAATCAAGAGAAGATAAAAATCATACAAAAGCGTCCTTTGGACCTGTAACTTAACCATAACGCTTAAAGGGGAGAATTTATCAAAGCTGGAGCAGACAAAATCTGGAGCAGCTGAGCACAGCAACCAATCGGCTTCTGTCTCATTTTCAACTCTTAACTGAGCAAACTGAAGAGAAATGCTGATTGGTTGCCATGGGCAACTGGTCCATATTCTGACTGCTCCAGTTTTGATCAATTCCCGCCAAAGTGTACATAAACACCTAACAACAAACTTATTTATTCCCCTTTGGTCTGATAAATATACCATTACAAGCATGATGTTATATCTGTTTGATAAGTGTAACTGTTGATTTTATCAGAAATTCAGAGCTGTCCTGTGTCCTCTGCACCCATCCTGTGTTATCTCAAAGAGCTCTCCTAGTTGTGATCTTGGACTACAGAATGATTAGCTTTATGTTGTGGGAGTGGTAGTTTAGCAAAAGACACTGGGCAGGGTTGGCACCTCTCAGTTCACAAAAATGCTGTATGTTGTCAGCTCTCAGTAGGGCTTAAGAGCTGAATGTATTTCTGGCAGATCAACAGATAATGTATGTACTTGCAGGGAAAGGAATAAAACATGGGGAAATGTGCATGTATGGCAGATATTTCCTGCATTTTTATATGCATTGGTCTAAAATAGGGAAGCACCGATACCGATACTAGTATCAGTATCTGTGCCGATGCCGAGTATTTGCCCAAATGCTCTGATGCCTATGATTCGGGTATCAGGAAGCCGGGCAGTGAGTTCTTACACGCTGCCCGGATTCCTGATTGGCTGGGAAGCCGGCTCCATGCTCTCTGGTCACTTGTGACCAGAGGGCATGGAGCCAGCATCGCGGCCAATCAGGAAGCCAGGCAGCGTGTAATGACTTGGTGCCCGGCTTCCTCATTGGTCATGGAAACGGGCCAATCAGGAAGCCAGGTACCGTAAAATGACGCGCCACTCGGCTTTCTGATTGGCCGGGACGCCAGCTTCATGCTCCCTCATCACCTTATGACTAGGGAGCATGAATCTGGCCAATCAGGAAGCCGGGTGTTGCGCCATTACACGGCGCCCGGCTTCCAGACTGGCCAGAAAGCCGGCTCCATGCATTCTCATCACCTAGTGACGAGAAGCATGGGGACGGCTTCCCTGCTAATTGGGTAGCTAAGTGGGGAGTTTTTACATGCTGCCCGGCTAATCGGGAAGCCAGGTGGCAAGTCATTTCACGCCGCCTGGCTTCCTAAATGGGACTTCCGGTATCGGCGAGTACCGGAAAAAAATATCCGTACTCGATACCGAAATACTGGTATTGGTGCATCCCTAGTATAAAATATATTTTTCCCTCACATATGCGTTAATGTTACCCTAACTGCTTCCTGTCCTAGAGACACAGAAGGGAGCAAGAGTAACTTTCTCCCAAAGTATTTTTTTTCTGTCACCTTCAGATTGTCAGCTGTTTCCAGACTGGACTGACGGGCTCCTAAATTCTGCATGTTTCCATCCCTGCCTTTGTCTAAGGGCGGCCATTCTACTAAGACCTAGCACAACTAGTCACAACTAAAATTTAATGTGGAAGGGTGAGAAGGAGGAGGAGAAAAAGGGGAAATCTTCCAGTTGCAGTGACAACTGTGTAAGTTGGAATTTCCCCTTAATCTGTAGAGATATCCTCTCACTTCCTGTATCTCCAGCCCAGGAAGTGAAAGTAGGACATCTCCCCATTAGAACACAGACACCAAGAAATAAACTTACAGGGGTTTTAATTAATTCCCTACTCTATCCATAACAACAAAAAATAAGTTTTGGCTTTTACATAATCTTTAGTGTCATCCGTTTGGGGATGCCATGATCATGGTTCCCAAGGAGGGATGCTTGCCATGACAGTTTTCATGGTGTGGGTCTTTTTTGGACAAAAATGTGGAGTTTAAATGGAACCTGTCAGTATAAAAACTATTACTAGATAGGAGGCAGCACAGAGTGTTAGTACTGTATATTGATGGCTTCTCGAGATCCTGTTTCATTATGCAAATCCAAACGTTGCTCCAATTTGACATTTAGGTACATCCTCCCCATGACACCGAGCGGTCTTCTCAGCAAACATTTGATAGTTGCATGCATTGAAAAGTGGGATGGGGTGAACAATGGCAAACATATCTAAACTCATACCTAGAACACAGTCAAGACTTGCTCACTCAACTTCCCCCAGTTTGGGAAGCACGCAGATTAGGCTGGAGCAAGGCTCATCTGCTATCAGCTAGCCATGCTACTTCAGAAATAGTTATTTTGTGACAGGTTACCTTTAAATGGCATCCTACAAACCGCCTTGCCCTTCTCTCGTATCACATTTGTATGCTGACATCCCCTTTTTGTATTGCTGACCTTTACATTGCTGTGTGTGCTCACTATCCAGAGAGATAATGCCAAATTCTCCAATAATGATTTCACTTTTTTTTTTGCTCCCCCACCACAGAACAGTTGCTGGTCGGATTGAAGGACAAAGACACCATTGTGCGATGGTCTGCAGCAAAGGGGTATGCTATTCCTCTTGTATAGTAAATAACAGGGTTCCAGTCTGATTTTTTATTTATTTTCATTTTTGGCCTGACCGTTAGGGCCTCTCACAGTTGGCAAAGCAAACATTATTGTAGTTAAATTTGCTGAGCCCTCGAGGCATTAGCTGGGTTTGTTTGCTCGCTGTACTTCCTTGTAAAGTTCTGCAACCAAATCTCCATTATGCGCACAAAGTTGAGTCGTATTTATCCCGTCTGTATTTTTTCTCTGCTTGTTGTGCAATGATGCAGATATCGCCCTGGTTTTTTTTTTTTTTTTTAAGGATTAAAGTAGAAATAAAGTCTTGTTTTTTAAAACTTTTATCTATGGCTAGCAAGCAGTAAATATCTGCAATAACATTTTAAAAAATAAAAAAGCTACCAAATAGGTAAAAATATTCCTGTATCTCTGCCGCTCACTCCTGGCTGCAGAATCTAGCTTCCCCGAACGGCCGTGCAGGAGGAAGTGGACGGGGAGTGGGTATCACTGGCGGGGAGAGGAGGAGAGCTATACAGCCGGGAGCGTGCATGTTGGACAGACTCCGTGGGACAGGAAGACACAGCAGTCTGCGCTGGATCAGAGACCGGCACAGCGCTGGAGGGACTCCTGAAAACGACTGGAAGGAAGTAGATGATCGGATCAAGAGGCATCACTTAAGGTAAGTCTTTAAAGCAGGATTGTGGGAGGGGGGGGGATTAGCGTTTAATGTCACTTTAAAGTATACCTGTTCTAAACCTAGGCAATTAAGACAACATTTGGAAAAGAAACATACACAGTGGTTGGCTATGGTAAAGACAGCATATAAAAGCAGCTGTTGGAATCATAGATTGTGTCATATAATGCTGTAAGCAAATATATCGACTTTTCCTTCAAAAGTCAAGCTTGGCTCCTCCCCACTCCTACATTCTCATCCGTTGCTGGTTGTTTTGCCCATCAGGACAAATAATGAGGCTTTGGGATTGGAGAAAGTGAAGCCACGCCAATTTTTTTTACAGGAACTGTTGAGATATGCAGATAGATTCAGCTGCATATATCTCTGGATCTGCTCATCATTTGATGTTTTCACTGAAAGTAGATTTATACAGATTTTCTAATTGTACAGCTTTGTTATAAGTTTAATTTTGGCCGCCGAAAGCAAATCCGGATGGAGAGCGGTGCTGGGAGGAGACAGCTGTCAGCTGTGTCACAGGAGGGCGATCTCTCCTCCCGAACCGCCTGCTCAGCCTCTTGTGACAGCGAGTCAGGATGAAGAGCGGTGTACAAACACTCAGAGATCAGTTAATCGCCTAACGTTTGTACATAATTGAGGACATAGTATGCTTACTGTATCCCCAATTATGAATGAATAGGAAGGGCTCTACATCACTTCCTGTTCATTCTGGATTGTGGACATAGTCTGATATTATCTCCTCAGTTTATGAATGGACAGGAGCACTCAGTATAGAGGCTTCCTGTTCATTCATAACAGGGGATGCAGAAAAAGAGATTTAGGACTCTGTGTCCTCAATCTCTGTTTCTATTTCAAAAGGGAGTTATCAAGGGTCTCTTTTAAACCCCCAATATTTCCCCAAAGCCACCGATAGTAAAGTAAAAAAATAAGATCAAATCATTTATAAAAGGTTAGAATTTTTTTTTTTCGGTTTCAGTTTGACAAATTTTTTATTTTAGGTTTCGGTATGAAAAGTCCATTTTATTGCATCTCCAGTAATAACCCTGACTCCACCCAGTTAATGCTCCTTATTAAGTCTCACTGAAGGGCAAAACAGTCCGCAAAGTCTTGATGGTTCGGGCATATAAGTATTTTTTTTTCTTAATTTATTAAAAACATTTCAAGAAAACTGCCGTTGTTTAGGTTTGAGTTATTATAATGTTTTGGATGGAACATGTGTGGTACATATCAAAAGAAATTTGATATAAATTATCAAAAATTCTGGTTCAACTTTAAACACTTCAAAACCACATTGTTGGCCAGTTAATAAATCTGTTATGTAAAAGATATGAGCAGCTTTTGAAATTCAATATTACTTACGAGTTAATCGGTGTGCCCAGTGTATTTAATATGCAGTTTGTGTGTTTTTGTTTCTGCCTTACTACTTGGCTTCTGCTGTAACCATACACTCATTGCATTCTTTTTTTAGGATTGGCCGGCTGACGGGACGGCTCCCTAGAGAGTTAGCCGATGAGGTGGTGGGGTCTGTGCTGGACTGTTTCAGGTAATTAAAAAAGTGTAAAGATGACCTGTATTCTAGTGGCAGCAGCCATCCTGCGGGCCTAACCATAGCTCACAGCAATGGATCTCACCCACTATTGTAGGTGCTGCTGATGTTCATTAAGGAAGAGACAATGGATGATATGAATTTACAGGCTTTCTGTTTTCAACATGCCCCCCTTTGGTGACTTATAGATGTCAGTTACCTGACCCATTCATCCTTGGGCAAACTGGTTGACAAGCTCCTATCTGAAGGCAATCCATGTAGAGATTTTTGCCGGCAGCTGTCAGATGCTTCGGTTTGCGGCGGGAGTTCGTCGTGTGCGGTTGGGTCGGCGTGCTGTGTTTTTTAAAAATATATTTTTTTTTTTATATACTATTGTTATTTATTTTTTTAATCTTATTTATTATTTATTTTTTTTCTTCATTTTGTTGACTTATTTTCTATTCTGCTCGCTACCTTAGGTACCAAGCAGAATAGGCGAGCTGAATGCCGCTTGGCGGCATTCGGCTATTCACTCACTGCGGTTCGGCCCCTATGAGAATAGCGGCGAACGGCAGTGAGTGAGCTGCCGGAGCTTCAGCTCAGCTAATCCAGATGTTGGATCGGCTGAATCGAACTCCTTCTGCACTTTGGCTGAACATGTAGAGCATGTTCGGCTCACCGAAGGCAGCTGATGTACGGCTGAAATCAGCCGTACAAGACTGAAGTAAATAGCCGAACAGTGTTCGGCTCACTTCACTTCGGTTGGGTTATTCACTTGGCTGCCTTCGACAGCTTTGTGAATAAGCCCCTAAAATTTTGGAATTCCTGTCACTTTATGTCCAGCTAAAAATGGTCACTGAAATAAATAGCGAGGGTAAATATCCTCAGCGAAGACCCACAGAGGACTGGAGTAGATGCAGATCTGAGACGATTTTGTGGAGCGTTTATCAGTTCTCTATGGATTTTGTGCCATCAAGGCATTTTCCATTTATGAGCTGGTAGCACATCCCACTCCAAAACCATTAACATTAATATGGAGTTGCCCCTGTCCCTGTCCCTTTTTGGCTTTAACAGCCTTCACCCTTTTGGGAAGTCTTTCAACAAGATTTTGGAGTTTGTCTGTGGGAAATTTGTGTCTACTTGTGCGGTCAGGTTCTGATGTTAGATGAGACCTGGCTCACAGTTGATGTTCCATTTCAACCCAACTGTGTGCGATAGGGCTCAGGTCATCGCTCTCTGCAGGCCACTTGAGTTCCTCTACAACATATTAGTCACAGATGTCTTAATGGTGCTGGCTTTGTGCACAGTCATACTGGAACAGGAAAGAGTCTTCCCCAAACTGTTGTCACAAGGTAGGAAGTACAGAATTGTCTAAAATGTCTTTCTGTGCTGTGACAATGACAGTATTCAATATTTTGGGAGGTTGCCTACATGTAGTGTAGAATTCAACAGCCAGAATATTTAAAGGCCATCCTTGACGTGCCCCTGTAATACCAATAATTCTCTTGTTGGGATGTCTAAGGAAAGTAGAGTTGAGGCTGGGTTCACACCTGGGCGTTTTTCAGCGCTGATCGAAGCGCTGAAAAACGCTCAGCAAGTGAAATCCCATAATTTTCTATGGGCATGGTTCCCACCTGGGCGTATTTCAGCGCGTGGAAGCGCGCTGAAAAATGCCCTACGCCCGAACAAGTACAGGAGCTTCTTTTGGGGGCGTATTTCCGCGCGTATCCATTGGTATTCCCGTGTGTTGCTCGCGGTTAACACAGCGGTAACCCTGAGCCACACTCGGGAATACAGCGTGGGTCTTACCTTGTCCGCGATCCCCACTGTGTCCTCCGGCCGCTTCCGGGTTCCGTCCCTTGCAAACGTCCGCATCGCAGGGGGGCGGAATTGGCGGGAAGTTTGAAAAAAACAAAAAACAGAAAAAAACATAAAATAAAAGAAATAGCTTTTTTTTTAAAATCATACCGCCAGGGAGGTATAAAAACGAGCGTCGAACGCGCGTTTCACTGAACTATAAAACGTGCTAAAAGACGTGCTTAAAAAACGCGCCTATAGTAACGCCCAGGTGTGAACCCAGCCTAAAAAGAGGAAGGGGCAGAGACCTCTAGCAAAGCAGAGTATTTCAGGTGAGAAGGGTTATAGAGGAAGGAGCAGAGTCCTCCAGCAGAGCAGAGTATTTCAGAAGAGGAGAGATAGCGGAAGGAGCAGAGTACTCCAAGGATTAGTGATTTATAGCGGCTGTCATTGTGGTGTAACTTTTTAGAGAGAAACAAAAGCATATTAGTTTCTGCCTAAGATGAAGGATATGTTTACTCAGGCTGTTCGAAAAATGTTATATGGATTTGCATGGCAGTTACAAGGACACCTGTAAACCTGTGCAGACTTGTGTTTTTTTTTTTTTTTTTTTTTTTTTTTTTTTTTTATTCCTTGGCTTCACACTAGATTTAATTTTGGAAGAAGTAACATCTGTTACTTAATGTTTAATGTGAGCCGTCTGACCTGACAGCCGGAAGTGTAGAAGTTCAGCATTAGGAACGAATAGCTAAAGACATCCCATGTGAGGAATCTGCCTCCTCCATGGAAGTTTTGGCTCACGGGTATTTAAAACTATAACTCTGCATGAGATATGGGGGGGGGGCAGATAAAGTGAGGCTGCCTATTAATCATGCTTAAGATGTCTATGAAGGTTCTCATTCATCCAGGTCATGGTATATCTGTAAAATTAAGTCAAGGCAACTGCTTAAAATGCATGGTTATATAACTCCATTGTGAATGTTTCATGCCCTGATCGACTGTATAGTTAAGAAAGACGTTAGAGATCTGGCTACTGTTGTCCAAATAGTTGAACTGGCCTTGCCTTCCACATTTTTACTATAATGTACTGTATATGTGGAGTAATAATTGCTAGCCCATCAGTGAGAGCTTTCTGGACCTTGGAAAATCTCTGCCTGTGATAGCAAGTGCTTTTGATGCTTACCGCTGTTTATTTTATGAAGCGCCCCTGATGTACTGATTATTGCAGTCAGTGCTGTCTTCACTGGCTTTGTGAATGGGATCCTCAGGCTTGGCAGTCAATGGCTGACCTTATCTATTTTATTTATATTGACCCAAAGTTTGTCCAGTATTTTTACCTCACTTGACTTGCTGCTTTTGGGTTCGTTGAATCCTATTGACAGTGCTCCTGCCATTTAATATGGTGATGGACTTTTGTTCCAAGCACCATTGATAGTAATTAATAGTAATCTGTTGCTTTTCCACCTTGCTTGGCAAACAGTTCAGCAGCAGAATACATTTGAGGAGCACTGCTAATAAGGTTAAAATTAGGGATATTCAGATACCAAGTATCATACCCGGTACAAGTACAGAAACTTTTCCAGCTTCAAGACTAGACTAGAGAAAAATTAAAAAAGTTAGGAGGCAGCTGTCATTTTGTAAGGATCACACGGAGCTCCTGGGATTTGTACATCTGTGTTTTAATGTATGATTTTTTTTTTAAATAAATATATAAGGGCTGCACCAAAACCATTTTTTCAAGTACTGACACTTGTCCAAGTACTCACAGATACAAGTACTGATGGATACAAGTACTGATACATTTTTGTTTATTGTCATGTGACAGTTTTTTTAAAAACAATACAGACTAATGATTTCAGGACAGTGGTAGAGCGCCAGAGCCAGGTCCCAGCTGCAACCTGGTAGTTCTCGTGAAAATGCCAAGTATCGGCACTGGTATCTGAACATCCCTAGTTAAAAGAACCCAAAAGCCATGAATGGGAGGGCCACTCCACCTCTTATTTTGGCCAGAATGAGCTCAGTCAGAGGCAGGCACAGTACACCGAACTGGAGGATTGGTTAGTAAATTACAGATATTTATTTCATGGCTCAGTAAATAATAGTATAATTTGTGTTCCTTTTTAGTTTTCAAGAAACTAATAACGCCTGGCATGGCGGATGTCTAGCTTTAGCTGAATTGGGCCGGCGAGGACTGCTGCTTCCATCTCGACTTCCCGACGGTAAGAATTCTCATTGTCTTCTTCCATATACTGTAGATTGCATTGCATACTTTGATTACACCCGAAATCAACCACATTGGCTTTTATTCTCTGCAAATACATATTGTGATAATTTCAGGACATTGTTAGAAATGAAGAGATAAGGCTCCAGTTTTGAGAAGTAATATTTCATGGCACACAGACAACTTCTTTTCAGGGACCGTGTTGAATAACCATGCATGTTATACAAGAAGATTAACCCTGCAAGGAATTTGGTTGCTTACATGGGCATTGTGAGTGGGTGCTAAATATAGAGTATGAGGACCTGTTATGTTGGTTTTCATTGAAGACTTTGGGTATCTGTTTACAATTTTATGTCTTTTCCGTGCAGAGTTTATAGAATCTTATATGTTGGTTCCCTCTACTCTGATTCAGTGCAATCCTTTATACCTTCCACTGGCTTGGGGAAGGGCTGTGAAGTCCTATCCCCAGCTTCCAGATAATTATTCTCATGCTACTTCCAGGGTGTTGACGGCACTGGCGGGGAAATCTAAAGGCATTACCTCTGCAGCCCTCAAACTCTTTTTCCCATTGCCCCCTTATTTATGATTTTTTTAATATTCCCCCTGTGAGGTAGAGTAGGGGCATAAAAATTATTGGGTATCATTTAAATGCAAAGAGCCCATGGCAGGTGCATCATGGTTTTTATTGCATGTTTAACTGTGCTTAATTTCCAGAAAGCAAAAAGCTCCAGCTAGGAGGCTAAATACGGAGATGCGGTAAACATTTGGGAGTTGTTTTACCTACTAAATGGTTTCAAATTCAGTTCAGCCTTGTGATTCATATATCTCCAACAAACTTGGCAGCCAGGTCTTTGACCTCAACTATAGTAGTGCAGTTTGCTCAAGAACACACCCACCCTGCTGATTGGGCAATGAGAGAGCATCAGTAGAGTAAAAAAATATCACTCTGCTCTTGTTCCCTGTCAGCATATGTACAGGCTTCAAGTTCTGGCCTGTCTCTCCCAGACTTGGTCCTGCTGTACCGGGGACCGCAGGAAATAGATATCAGGACACATTTGGGTGCTTAGTTGCATCTAAAGTAGAACTATGGTTGAACTTTACAATTACATATGTAAAGTAGACTGCCCATACTAGTAAGACTCTCTGAGGGGAATTTGTCAAAACTGGAGCAGACACAATCTGCAGCAGTTGCATATGCCAACCAATCAGCTTCTCTCTTCAGTTTGTTCAGTTCAAATTTAAAAATGAAAGAGAGAAGCTGATTGGTTGCTGTGCACAAAGGCTCCAGATTTTGTCTGCTCCCGTTTTGATAAATTCCCCTCTCTGTATTTCTAAGGACCCCCTGGAACATTTTGGTAATATCTGTTAATCCTGTCAGTAGAACGATTGGATAAGCTGTTCATTTGATTGGAGACAACACTATTCCTTCTGCAATGAAATCACCCTTGTTGGTGTAGTTGCTGTGAATGCTGATAGGCCTATCGGTGGATAGCCACATTTTGCTCTGCCCACATAGATGATGTAAAAGCCCTGCTCAGTGCCTCCTACATCCTCCAGCACTGTGTAGGAGATTGCAGGAGAAATTCAGCTTTCCACTGCATTTACCAATCACCATGTCATTTCTTTTAGGACATTTACCATGCCAAGTTACCTCAACAATGCCTGTTTATCACTTTGACAAAAAAGAGGGTTCACTTGCACTTATTAAAATTAAATGGAAGGATATAAATACATTAATTGGTGTTTTTGTATCTGGCTGGACTTCAAGAGACTCTGTTACTGGGGGGGAATGCTGAACGTATGAAGTGCAGGTGCCTAGAACCTCCCAAACCTTTTTGCCTCTCAGCTTCCCCAACCTTTTTGCAGTGGCTAAATGCTGGACCATCTAATATGCTACCCTCCGGAGCTTCAGGATTATCTCAGAGCATTGGTTTGATGGCCTACCTGCCTGGGAAATAGGAATGTGCAGGTAAGGGAAGGCTGGTAGAGAACCATCAGCATGAAGGAAAAATGGGAAAACATGTAAAAACAGAATGTCATGAAAACCAAACAATGGCAATTGTTTAGGATATACATGATGCTTTAGCAGTGGTGTCACACGGGGTGCGGCCCACACCGGATGACACCAAAATGACTGACAGTCATTTTGGCTTCACCCTCTCTAAAAAGTCAGGCATTTGGTCATGGACCGAGAGCCTGACAGTGTTGCACGAGAGAGGAGGGGACCCCCAGCGGCATACCTTATCCCACCGGGTGAATGTCCCCTCCTCTCTTTGCCGGCATCCATCACCAAGATGGCTGGCAGCAGGTGAGGTGACGTCATTACGCACTTGTGTGATGATGTTCCATTTTTAGCTCTACCTTACTAAATGGCAGGATTTGGTTTATAAATATAATATTGGCTAATAACGTAGAATAACTATGTATAGGAATACAAATGTGAATAGCCAAGCATGCCTCTCATGCTATTTTCAAGCAATATGTAAGGGAGTCAGTGAGTCCTTTTCAGTGCCAGAATGTGTGATATCTCATTGAGGGTTTTTCCAGTTGGTGGGAGAATCTTAGCCTTTGTTTAACAATTGGCCCTGTTTCTCCTTTATGATTGGAGCTGTCCCTTTGCTATGTGCACATTGCTTCTGTTCATCAGCACTCTCCGTGATAACAGATGCAGTGGGTCCCTGCATTGCATCTTTGATGGCCAAAGTCTTCCTACTGTTTCCAGGATTCCCAACATTTTATGAACTACTCCTATAGGTGACACGTGATAACTGAACACAATACTGCCTGTAGGTTGCTTGTTTGTTCTGTTAACTATTTCAGCAAGGATGTTGATTTCACTGTCTAAATTACAGATAACCATTAGAGGTAGAATCTACACATTTATATATGAAATGTATTTATGAGGATATGGAACAGCATGTGAAAAGATCAGCCACAAGCAACAATGTTTTTGAGGTAGAACTCATCCTGTTTGATAATGTACAATAAAGTTCTGGAAGACTTTCTCTTCAAACAGTTCATAGACTCAGATACTACTTTTTTCAAATGTATGTTTTTATTGTTTTTTTTTCTTTTTCATTTTGTGTTGAAATAGAGCAAACAGCGGTGATACACAGAAACCTTGCAACGCACGCTATAGCCTATTAGAAAAAAGTCCACATTTGTTGTCCCCATTGGGAGCCGACAGGCGACACAAAAGCCCACACCCCCGCAGTGCTTATTTTATATAAAAATAAATATTAACCTATATAAATATTAATCGAAGACTTCAATCTGTATCTGACTCAATTGATACAGCTCTTATACTCGTTTCTAAAAAATCCGCTAAATATTAGCTTTCAATTATACATCGGTCTTCTGTCGTCAGCAAATAATGAATATATACAAGAGAACTACAAGCCGGTTGCTTGTGCATTTTGAGTCCAAACAGAAGGTTCACCAAAAAGCAGCTTTCTCTTTTTTTGGGGTGGGGGGGGTGAGGGGAGAGGAGATAAATATTTAATGCAAGTCTCTTTGGTGTTTGCACATGATACATTTTGGTCTAGGACACTCTTTGCCGTCTCCTTAGAGTAAACACTCTACCTGAATCAGCAGTTTTAGCTTTTTTATTCACAACATTAGTCTTTCCTGTTTCCTGTTTTGGGTTCACCCGTTTCTGTCCCTTCGTTTCAGCTTGGTGTTCTGCCTCTTGGACATCAGGGGGATTAGCGCCTGATACTCTTGCAGCAGTCTGGCTTTCCAAGATGTCCTCTTTGCTGGCTTGGGCTCCCGGTCCTGGACTGTATGTGGCTAGCTGGCAAAGTGCCACTGCAGCGGATTGTTTTTGCTCGTCACAGTTCTCGATCAGCGACTGCTCGCTTAAAGCGTTGGTGGTCTCCTTGGTGGTTTTGTTTAGGTAACTTGGAGAGAAGGGGCTGTATGTTGGAGATGAGGAACCTTCACTGTGAGGTACTGAACGGTCCCTTTTGCTAGAGTCTTTTACGGAAAGATTTAAAGGCATGTCCTGCTCCCCCATGATATCAATAGGCTCAGTTTCTGGCCTCTTAGAGAGGTTTAGAGGAGCAATTCCGGAGTCGTCCTCACAATCTGACGATGATTCATGGTCAGCTGAGTAGCTGCTTGCGTTGGATAAGGCAAGTTCACTTCCAGTGCTAAGATGAAAGATAGAATGTGGGTTAGTTTATTTTGTTTTTGCACAGAAGTCACATTGACATGAACTAAAGATTTGAGTATCTGACATCTTTTTATATCCACATCACAGCAGCAAAAGACTAAAGTTATTACATTTTGTCTTATGAGTTTTATGCTAAATCTACAGGTCACCTGCCCTGCATAGGATAAATATTTTAACTTTAAGGTGTTTAATTTATAACTTTGAGCATTTATTTCTTTTTGGCACTGTATGTTGAGGTTGCCGTACAAAAGAAATAACTAGGGTTGCACAGATACCAAGTACAGTACTCTGTACAAGTACTAGTACAAGTACAGATACTTTTGAGCTCCAAGACTAGACTAGAGAAAAATTCAAAAATTAGGAGGCAGCTGTCATTAGTAAGGAGCACACGGAGCTCCTGGGATTTGTACATCTCTGTTTTAATGTACAATTTTGTTTTTATAAATAAAGGGATGCACAGATACTAGTTTTGGGAGTACGAGTACTAGTACTTGCAGAGTACTTAAGAGTACTGATACATTGTTGTTTATTGTCATGTGACAGTTTTTCTAAAACAATACTGACTAATGGTTTCAGAACAGTGGTGGAGTGCCAGAGCCAGGTCCCAGCTGCAACCGCTGCAATCCTGGTAGTTCTCATGAAAATGCCAAGTATCTGCACTGGTACTCGAAAAGTATCTGTGCATCCCTAGAAATAACTATTTCTATTTGCTCAATGCTTTAAGATTAGCTCAACCTTGATTAGGATCTCAAGTTGACTTACCATGGAGAGTTTCCTCTGATCGGTGATGTTTGGGAGTCTGTGCTTCTTCTTACTGGCTTAAAAGCAGTGAGAGTCTCTTCTGAACTGTCACTTGTTCCAACTGTTGAGGTAGATTTGCTGGAAAGATCAAAGATGCCCTCGAAGACTTGACTGTTCTGGGTAAAGTTGGTTGGACTTGGCCTGCCAGGGGATCCTGTGGCAGCACTGCCAGCTCTAGGGCTCATTTTTAAGTTTCCATCTTCATTTTTTTGATCTGCAATCTTAGCTTGGCTCAGCATTGTGTCTTTTTGGCTTTCATGTTGTTTCTGACTTGAGTCCATGGGATAAAAACGTAGTGGGTTTGAGCTTTGATAGGGAAAAGATTGAGAGTCTATAGTATGAAGGGTGTGTTCCTTGGACAAGCTTGGCACATGTGGCAGCCTCCAAGCATACTGTAGTAGGGAATGTTCTGAAGGCCGGTAATAACCGTATGGTATTGATGGGTTTGGCTGGAGTGACATATATCTGTAATCGAAAGAGGGATTTAATGGCTTTGGCATAGAAAGTCCTGAGTTTTGAATGGGTTGGGGACGGTAGAGTCTTTGCTCTGGTGCAGTGTAGACTGAGAGCATGGGATTGTCACAGTCAGCAGGGTTCCCTGTAAACAGATATGGAGGGTACAAAGTAGGCAAGCCCGAATCAGAATAAAACGGGGTTGTATAATCTTGTACCATTGGGCGGATGTATCGTGGAATTGTTCCCTTCTGGTTGACCTCAGGTGGAGCAACTGATTTCCACGTAGTTGGGATGCTCTGAAAAGCCGATCTTGCCATATGTACTCCTTTGATGGAATCAATGGTTTGAATAATTTCTGGTATGTGGCTGCCTTCGCTGCCCTTCATATACCTGTGCTCTCCAACTGGGATGAAAGCTGAAGGTCTTAAAACACTGTCAATCACTACTGGCTTGTTGACTGGGCTGTGTCCAGTTGGTGAAGGTAGTGAATGCTCCCTATGGTTTGGAGGCTTTTCGACATGAGACATTGCGTCTTTGTTTTTAAATTCTACATTTTCTTTTAGCTCATCTCTGGTTATATCAGGTTGAGCCTTTGAGTCCATGACTGTCAGTACATTGGTGACAACAGGATTAGGTTTGGCGAACCCTTCAGGAGATGCTGGCTTGGCCTCCAGCAAGTTTGTTTTAGGACTTTTGACAGCCCGATCTTGCTCTGTCATGAGCGTGATAGAATTTTTGCAGAGTCCATACTTCATGTGGTTGAACAGATGAGATTTCTCATTGCAGGTAAATGGACACTGGAAGCACTTGTATTTAAACGGTTTACCTGGAGGTCTTGGAATGTAATGAGGTTTCTTGGGTTTGCGCTCCTTCATTAGAGACATCCTTTTTTAAAAGATTGAGTCCTTTTGTGCTCTGAAATGGACTTTTTGTTTGGTCACTTTTGACACCCTCACGTGGAATGCCTTGTCAGCTGTGGGGTGATTTCGGTTTCTCCAGTTTTCACCAGTCACCTGTTCCTTCAGAGACCACCTGAGATCTGCAAAAGACAAGAAGTATAGAATTCAGTCATGTCTTGCTCATATATTCTCAAATACGCAGCCCACATAATTAGTAACATATGGATCACACCCTTTTTATCTGGTCCCTAGGGAGACTGTTCTTAATGTACACATACATATAGATTCCTGGAACAGCTCCCAGCTATTTTACTGTGAGTTTCCTAATCCACATACCAGGGCACCTCATTGTATTCTTAAGTACTCCTTGGAAAACAGGCTTTGCAAGATCAAATACCTTGCCTTTGCTTCATTGCCATGGGACCAGTATGGCTAATGACAGTTCTGTATCTCAAGATTTTTTGGGGAAAGGGGGTTTACACTACTGAGGTGGACAAGCCATCAATAAAAACAGCCCAGTTAATGAAATGGACAATTAATCTAACAAGCATAACAAATTTTATACTTGGACAGATAATAGTGAGGTGGGCTTAAAGTAATTTTTTGGATATAGAAGGAAAATGTTAAAACCTCCCTGTGTCCCTTTTGGGGAGATTTCTCTTCACTTCCAGCCCTTTAGACACAACAGAAGGTGAGAGAAAATCTCTCTAAAGTGAGGGTAATATTGCTAAGCCGCTTCCAATTACGGATGGTTCTTGAGGAATAGGCTGAAATTAAATGCGTTGGTGTTGGTTTTGGCATTTTTCCGACCGGCATCCCTCAATCAGCTGATCAAAGGAGATTTCTCAATCAACGCACATAGGCGCTGATGGAGGAATCTCTTCTATTGTCTTCGTTCAGCCGGCAGTTTAAGCGAAGCAAATAGAAGCGTGTATACCCAACTTGAGACAGTTGACACCTGAAAAGTGTTCTTTTTTAGTTTTACCCTCACTTTTAGTCCAAGAGACAGCGGTCACTAGGACCGATGAAAGGGTGAATTTCATCATAATAGACACAGAAGGCAATAAAAACCTGTCAAAGGTCTAACTCATCCCTATTCGTTCAGAGGCTAATATAAAACATTTTGGCTTTAAACAAACTTCAAAGGAATTACAAATTCTCTACCAAACCAGTGAAAGCACATGAGAGCCTAATCCCTTCTAGTTCTATGGCTTGTACAGTGTTTCGCACCTTATTTTATATAATAGCAGCCAGAAAGGGCTGGTGCTTTAATTACAGGTAATAAAATTGATCTACTTTGGAGAGCTGTCGGAATGAAAAATAATAATGATGCAGTGATGAGATTCTGCACCGTTTAGATAAGATCATTTTCAACAGAATGAATAAAGTCCCGTTCTCTTGACAGCTGACAGTTCTGGCTTCGGATTATGTCAGAAGGATGTTTTTTTTATATTGCAATTTTTAAATAAAAAAATTCCAAGCCTTTCCTGCCCGTCGGGATACGGAAATCGTTATGTGTTCCACTTTTAGATTTTAGGAGCATAGAGGATAGCCATCCTGTCCAACAAATAAGACTACAGGTAGCGTTGTTTGCAGTCAGCTGCTCTACCTTATGATTCTTTAACAGAAAGAGAGCGATCGGTATGCTGAGCTGATGAAGAAAACCAGCTGCTCAAGAGAAGAAGAAACTAGAATGTGCAATTTAAAAAAAAAATCACTGTCTCCTAAATATTCCTTTAAAAAATAAAAATATTTAATTCTGGACCTGGTGCCATCTTACTGTCAAAGAACTATCAGGGTTATTCACAACAGGGTGTAGAGTTTGGAGAAGGCCGGAGAAGTGAACAATCTAGGATAGCATAGCTGGACTGGTAACTGAGAATTGGAGAATTTTTCCAGTTCGGCTATGTTGTCCTAGATTGTTCCCTTCTCCAAACTCTTCACCCTTTTCTGAATAACGCTGCATGAGTTCCATCATGCCCTGCAAAGGCTAGCTCGTCCTCGCCTTATTCATCTTATAGCTGTGCTGTCAAACCTTTCCCATTTTTTTTTTATAGTTTATAGGTGGCTAAGGTGATGGTGATTTATTTTTTTCCCTTTTCATTATTTTATCTCTCCTTCCAGTTTCCTTGTGACTTGTAGCGGCATGTTTCTTTATTTTCAGTGATACTCAAGGCGTGAGAAAGTTTTGGAGTACAGTTCTCATGTCTATAGAGTTAAGATGTGTTATGGCAGGGATTTAATAGAACAGACAGTGAGATAAAAAGTGATTTCATCACTTGCTTGAAGCGGCATGATTTTAACGACGATTGTTACAGAACCCCTGACAGATCGCTCTGGAAAACATACATACTAATTGCCGGCGAGCCGCGGGGCACTGATTTTCGAAAGAACCTTCTTTATTCAATTCAAGTGGTTAGCCGCTATTAGCTCGACATGAAGACTGGTTAATTCACAGTCTTCGAAATGTGATTTCTGGGAGCTGAGGTGCTGATACTGGGCAGGAGGGCCACCTTGTATAAGTGAAATTGCAGGATTCGGCAACTTTTCACTTTGGGTTTTGATCAGGCTAACTGCAGGCTGTAATACTTCTAAGGATACAACAGATATTCAGAGTAACAGCCAAAGGATATATGGCACATAACACTTAAATATCTGGTCACTGAAATTGAATAATTTTAAGAAAATAGTGTTTGGAAGCAGATTATTTTGCTGATCGCATTCATATCTATATTTCTGTATTGTATATATGTATTTCTATATAAACTATATATACGCACAACAAACCTAGCCTGATAGTAAAGCACACTTTGTGTTTTGCTCTGTACTTTCATTTTTTTTTTTTTTTGTAGCGCACACAATTTTACCAATTCCTAACAAATGGGACAGTTTTCGGGACTTGGAGATGTGGTACCCCAGGCGGCTTGCCAGGACAAGTAGGGACTTGTAGTTTCCAATCAGCCGATGGTGTCTAGGCTTCCCACCTCTGATTAACTAGTCTTATACAACAATACACATTGTACTGAATGGCTGATTTGCATGACAATGGCGATTTTCTAAAATGAGTTTTGAACAATGCAAAGAGTAAACATTAGGAATTGGGGGGACACAACACTCTCTCCGTGTGAGGTGAGTATCAGAAAGCCAACCTGCAACAGCCTGGACATGCCTGGGTCAGTTTCTCCCTGCTATTCTTTGGCTATACCCGAAAGTGCCAGTGCTAATTACCCCCCTTTGAAGGTTACTGTTGTCAAAACAAACATGAAACCAAACTTTCTGAGGCTCCGTTGTTGACACCAGCAGAATACATTTAGCATTTCCATTCTGCCTTGGACGTTGCCAGCACATTTGCAACTACGTCCTATTATTTCCCACAAAAGTTTAGTTTCTGTCCCTTTCCACTCAGTTTCTGCCACTAAAGTGGCAGAAACTGAATTCTCTAAAAATCTCTAAATTCTAACACCAGTTATTTTAAGGCTTACAAGAAAACAAAAGCTGAGAACAATTGCCTACCCGAAATACACAAAGATCAGAACTTATGTTTTATAAACCCAGCCAATATAATTGCTAAGTGTTAACTTACCAGTGACAGGTCCCTAGAATAGCCCTGTGTACATTATATCTTTTATAAGTATCACCCAAAATATCTGATCCTCCTAGTTGAACAGACTTCCTTATCCGTGGTGACATCTCACAAGTAGGCGCAGTTGGTAGACAATTTTTAAGGACACACTGTAATTAAAACCTTATGATGTGGCACGGATTGCATAATCTAAGGGCATGCCATTGTCACCCAACCCGTGTGTTGCAAGAACAAGGCGTTTCAGATTTAGGGGACGTTCCAGTAGGTACAAAAATACCAGCTGAAGGAAGAGATTGTTCCTGTCAATTATATTGGCAATGTATTAATAATTTAAAGAAATGCTCCACATTTTAGTGCTGTGGGGAACTGTGCGGATTACCAGCTTCCATACTGGGATTACCAGTATGTAATGTATCTTCTAAATATATACAGTGGTACCTCAGTTCACGAAGGCTCCTGTTAGCGAACAATTCGGTTCGTGAACAGGAATTTCGGCAAAATTTAGCTTCCATTCTTGAACTCCGCATCGGGTGAGGAACACAACCGCCGCCATCTTCCCTGCTCTGACACATGGCCAGTTTAATCTAACTTTGGCTACAGCCCTGATCCCCATATGTGCCTGCTCCAGCAGATGGCACCAGACTGCCCAAGGTCGACCGTTTTTGGGTGAGATTAATCTCGATCGGCTGCTTTAGATAATTTAGCCGCTTTCCCTCCTTATATTGTCATTTTATTACATTGCCCCCTTTCCCTTTCCACTGGCATAAACATGCATGTGCAGACAATCTGAGCATGTGCCTTTATCTCATAGTCTGTTAATAAAACATTTTTAGAAAAATCTTTTGACGATTTGATTATTTCTGGATATCTAATTGCATTCTCTATAGTCTTAGCTTTAGAAACGTAACACCGTAACTAGCTGTTATGATTCGATGAGAAATAATTAAGATAAAACTGTAAAGAAATAAGGGTAGAACCTCTCTTCTGGTCAGAAGCAATCTATATATAAGCACTGCGATGTATATAGCAGTGTTATGCAGTTTAAAATCAGCTTTAAAAGCAGATATATAAACATACATTTTAATAAAACATTTTTTAAAAATCATGCCCGGATTTCAGATACAGCTAATAAAACTGGTACAACTCTGCTGCAGAAGAAGTTCCTGTACCGCAAAAGGTGTACAAAGGTATAGTAAGGCAATGGCTACGGTATAGAAGATTGCTGTAACACTCTACACATCTCCAGATTTGTAGACATCTTATATATCATATACATACATATATATATATCTACATACACACAAATAAAACAGATGTTGAAACAAAAAGTATACCTCCATAAGAAGCAACCTGCAATAAATTGCTGTAATACAGCCAAAGGTGTGCTGATTTTGTAGCCGGCGTGAAAGCCCCATAAAAAGTTTCCTAGAACTTTGTAAAATGTGTCTGGGCAAAGCACCTGCCGAACAGCTAAAGCAGCTGAGACAATGACAGCAGTTGCATCTCCCGGGGAAAATTATTCAAAGTAGAATAATAATAATTTAAAAAAAAGCAAAAACAGTATTAAAGCCAATTGAGAGTGAAGGGAAAAGTTAGAAAACTTTTAGGAAAAGTTTCAATTACAAAGAAAAATAAACCCAGAACTTTGACTTACCAGTCTGTGTGAAGAGTGTGAAGTGAGTGTGCGTGTGATCTGGCTGAGGAGAGACGGGTACCTTGTTCTCTGACTTATTGCTAGGTGAGACTGATCAGTCCGGTCTCAGAGGGAGGGATTTAAAGTAGAGGAGTTGAAGCCTCGGGCTGTAGAGATGCACCTGATATTATTTGTGCCCCGAGCAACTGTTCATTGTGTTTTGCAACCAATATAAATGTTCTTTTCAAGGATACCTGTGCGCCGACATGCTGCAAACGAGTGTGTATTTTTAGGGGGATTTAGCAAAATCTGGAGCAGCTGAGCACGGCAACCAATCAGCTTCTATCTTCAGTTTGTTCAGTTAAGATTTGAACATAAAAGAGAAGCTGATTGGTTGCCATGCACAGCCACTCCAGATTTTGTCTGCTCCAGTTTTGATAAATTCCCTTCTATATGTTTTTGGGCATTTTGCAATCCATCGGTAGCCAATCACGGGTAAAGAATGGATTGTATGATTTTTTTTTTTTTCTTTCAATTACTTAAACGTTTTACAGAAGGATTGCACATGCCAACCACAGTCTCATGTCTGTGGGTAACCAAGGATTTGGGTTGGTGTTATGAGATTAAAGAACAGATGGATAATTTTCTGTGCAAGAAACCTTTGCCAAGAGGGAATACAGGGGATTCCATCGCTGGCCTTCTCATTTACTGCAATTCTCTGAGCCTGCATCCATCAGCATGGCAGCCAGGCAACTGGCATTTTCAGAAGCACATTTCAGCAATGGATGCACACACATATTTATTTATTGTAATGTACGTTCAGGTTTATATAACGCAGTATTGCAGGCTGCAAGCCACGCCCCCCTTGTGACATCACTTGGGCAAGAAGAACTCCGGAGATGGCACACTATAGAAATTGTGTAATTCTCTGCCGTAGATCATATCCATGTAGGAAAAGAAGTACGCCAGGCTGTCCAATGTTTTAGTGTTTGGTATATAAAAAAACACACAATTAAAGGACAGCAACACATACGTTTGCTCTGCGGGACAATGATGATAATGATGCATATTTTAATTAATTTTTTAATAGTGAGATCAAAAAAGAAAGATTAATATACAAGATGCAGTTCCCCTTACAGCATCCAATAAGAAATTAATTCAAAAGGTTCCAGCTACTTAAACTGTAATCTGATTGGTTGCTATGGGTTACTGTACTTGAATGCCATCGGTGCTCTTTACCATGTTGGATGTACCCCAATATGTTGTGTCATAGGAAGCCAGCAGCACAAAGTGTACCAGTAGGGAGGCTCAGGAAGGGGTGTGCTGCCATACAAGGGAGGACCGAGAGATGGAGTCACACCCTGAAACTGCAGGGCGGAAGCCGAGCTCAGGAGTCATTGTGAACAGGTTCTTGGCTCTAAGGGTAGTTGGAGCTTGGAGGAGGTTTTCAGCAGAGGTGGTGGCGTCTTACTGATGTAAACACACAAGAGGGCCGGGGTTAGACACGGAAAGGAGTTTCCGGACAGGTGACATGTTGGTGTTAGTCTTTCAGGAGAGGATTCAGGAAAGGAAGGAGCAGAGTCCTCCAGCAGAGCAGAGTATTTCAGGAGAGGAGAGTTATAGAGGAAGGAGCAGAGTCCTCCAGCAGAGCAGAGTATGTTAGGAGAGGAGAGTTATAGAGGAAGGAGCAGAGTCCTGCAGCAGAGCAGAGTATTTCAGGAGAGGAGAGTTATAGAGGAAGGAGCAGAGTCCTCCAGCAGAGCAGAGTATTTCAGGAGAGGAGAGTTATAGAGGAAGGAGCAGAGTCCTCCAGCAGAGCAGAGTATTTCAGGAGAGGAGAGTTATAGAGGAAGGAGCAGAGTCCTCCAGCAGAGCAGAGTATTTCAGGAGAGGAGAGTTATAGAGGAAGGAGCAGAGTCCTCCAGCAGAGCAGAGTATTTCAGGAGAGGAGAGTTAGAGGAAGGAGCAGAGTACTCCAGTAGTGCAATGGGCAGCAAACGCCAGTAATATAAACTGCCCCGTCAACTCTTTGGACCTAGGAAACAGAATTTCATGGTGTTATTTGCACAGATGATTTACTAAAATATTATTTAGTTTGCATTTTTGGAATCCAGAATGAGTACACAAAGCACTGCTGGAGGACTCTGCTCCTCTGGTGTGTCAGCCTCTGGAAGTAGCAGAGTCAGCATCTCAGATTGGTGATGCAAGGCTCTGGCAGGTTGCACTGTTTGGTGGTGGAGAGTTCTGATACTACCAGGAGGCAGAAGACAATGATGACTCCCTCTTGTTTCATGTCGTTTCCCAATATGCATCTGCGCATATAATTCACAGCCGAGACTCTATAACCTGTTCACAAGACTTGTGCTTTGTGAGTAACAGTGACGTCAGTCCTCTCATGTCTTGTCAGCCTGAAAGGAAAACAGATTCATCATACAAATAAATACATACATTGCCTCTCCATCTGCTTTCTGCTGTAATAAGGGGCTTGAGCACTCTGTACCAGCACCCCCCCAGACTTTTCTCTATACTCAATCACTTTATTCTTAAGGGTGCTCCCCCATTTATCTCTATACATCCGGTGGTTGTTCCTGTGCACTAACGGACAGGCATCAAGGTAAAATTGAAGTAGCTGGGTGCTGTGCAGTGGGGCCTTTCAGTGTTTGGGGTCTTATTTTTTTTTGTGTGTATTAGCCAAGGGTTGGTGGGGGAACCTGTACACTTCTTTCATTCATAGTTTGTGCTATACTTAATAACGTTTTATTTTTTCATACAGCTGTCCTAAGTAACTGACTGTCTTCCTTCTAAGGCCTCATTCATACGAGAAACAGCTCCGTGCTGCGTGCACGGCCGTATCTGGCAGCTCCCAGGAAGGACAGGTGCTGCGTGTGATAAGTACGCAGCCCCTCTCCTTCTCTATGGGACTACTCGGCCGTACGCCGCCCTACGCTCACCCAGCCTGCACGTCCGTGCCAGTGTCCGTACTCGTACGATGACAGAATGGATCCTGTCTGCGTCCGAGCCGGGACACCCGCACCCGTACGGACCTGCACTTGGGGTCAGCGTAGGGCAACGTACGGCCGCGTACTCCCATAGGGAAGGACAGGGGCTGCGTACTAAGAAGAGCGGCAAAACAGAATTACACATTCCTGATTAGGTTAGACCAAGGGAAGGCAACGATGGCACACCAGCTGTTGTGAAACTTCTAGTCCTATGAGGCATTGCAAGACTCTTGACAGCCCCAAGCATGACTCCCAGAGCCAAAGGCATGATGGCGTTTCACTACAGCTGGAGTGCTGAGGTTGTCTACCGCTTGGTTGGACACTTGGCATACAGTGACCTCCCAATTATCTGACGCCCACGTAGATCGTCAGATGCCGGATAACTGTAGTTTCTGGTTGCTTGAGAGTGAATAGTTACTATCAAGCAACCCCCCTCTCAGGTCCGTCCCTCTGCTCAGTGGGCGGGTAGAATAGCCAGCCTGCTTTTGGCTATTGCAATTTGAAATAGCCAATAGCAGGCTGGCTATTGCTGCTCTTTGTTTACGTTCTGCTGCCAACCGCTGAATCTAGCTGCCGGCCGGCAGCTAGATGTAAACAAAGAATTTTGTTAGTAACTAAATAAGTTTAGTTGCTAACATTTTTTAGTGTGCACCAAGGAACCGGCAGTTTTTTTTTATCATGCAGCAAGCCACAGACAAAAAAACATATTGATTTATCAAAACTGGAGCAAGTAGAATCTGGAGCAGTTGCCCATGGCAACCAATCAGCATCTTTCTTCAGTTTGCTCAGGTACGATTTGAAAATGAGAGAGAGAAGTTGATTGGCTGCAGTGCAAATTTGCTCCAGATTTTGTCTGCTCCAATTCTGATAAATACCCCCCATTATGTCCTTGATTTTTTTTTTTTGCTGGTTGCTTGAATGCTGGATAATGGGGAGTTGACCGTACATGTGTTTCAACTGTATGTTTACCTGTTTGACTCTAGTTCCGCTTTAAGCATTCATCAGTGTGAAAGCCATTAAGAGATTCCGGTTAAAGTGAGTGTTCTCAGGGAGAATTGAATGTGCCGTCAGTTTATTAGAGACCAGCTCCCGCACAATCGTGTAGCCTGCTATTATCTCCAGCACCCCAGGGAGCCAGAGCTGATGAAAGCCCACCTGTTTCTGTCGCTGATCTCTCAGCAATAAACATACACACGGTGCTTAATGGGGCATGACTGTTCAGGACCTCCTCAGTTTATAGCACTGCGACAGGTGAAAATTTACTGCTCTCACCTCGTGCAGGATCGTTTTCCAGTCTCTTTAGAAAGATTTTATCTTTAAGTGATCATAGAACATATCAACATGATTATTTTTATTGTTATGCATTATTCATTGTGAGCCATCAACTTAAGTGGTACACATGAAAAACAATACACAGATTTTTGGTGTCAGTACTACTACATTTCCCCGTAAGGCTGAACCCTCAAAGAAAAGTTGCCGTTTTCAAAATCTAACCTAAAGACATCTCTGCAAGAAAATATCCCGGCCAGGTCACTATCTGCAAGGAGTTTGCTTGTTCTCCCTGTGCTTGTGTAGGTTTACTCTGGGTACTCCGCTTTCCTCCCACACTCCAAAGACATGCTGCAAGGTTAAGTGGCTCCTGTCTAAATTGGCCCTCATATGTATGCATGTGAGATAGGGATCTTAGATTGTAAGCTCCTTGAGGGCAGGGACTGATGTAAACGTGCACTTTGTAAATAATAATAATTTTATAATTTTCTATCCCACTGTCTGCACCACCCAATTCCGTGTTAAAGGGGAAGGATCTTCAGCATCTGGCACACTTCAGGGACTGAAGTTCTTCTTGCCCCCTCTCCCCGTTGCGTGTTTTCATTTCTTCCACCAACCCTTTTCTCACTTCTCTGCCCTTTAGTAACATAGGGGCTTGCGGAAGAAACCACAGAGCATAGTGGGGATTACCATCATTCAACACTCCTGAAAGTTTTGAATGCTGAGAAACTTGTTGCTTAAAGTGACATTTAAAGGATATTTTTCCCCCCTCCCCCCCATGTTAGTGTGGACTTGACCTCCCTTACTGTCGTTTTCAGATATCCCTCCAGCGCTGGTGCGGGTCTCCGATTCAGCGCTGACTCCTCTGTCCTCCTCTTCTCACGGAGTCTGTGCGGGTGCACGCTGCTCCATAGACTTACCTTGAGTCTCTCCTCGTCTCCCGGCAAAACATCTGAAGTGCGCATGCGCCCGCCCCAAGATCCTTTGCGGCCGCCCGAGACTCTTCAGATGTTCGGACGGGAGCGCGTGGCGAAGACACTGGTAAGTTTAAACCTCTTTCAAAAGGTTTTTTTTTCGTTTTTGGATATATCTACTGCTTGCTAGCAGTAGATATATGCAAAAACACACTGAGGTTCTTCATAATCTTTTAAGGACCCTTTCTGCATTCCGAAACAGGTTCAATGTAAGTCTGTGGCAGAGGTGGACTAATAAATATGGAATTCAGGAGCCAGCAAGTTTTTGTTTTTTTAAGCAGACCGCTCCATTGACAACAACTGCAGAAAGCCTCAGAAATTAGGCGCCAGCTGTAATATTTAAGGAGCACTTGCTCCTGGGATTTGTCCAGCCCTGGGCTTTGGACCAATCCCAGGAGCAAGTGCTCCTTCGGCTACGGACGTGCGTCCATTTATATCTATTTACCTCCGAGTCAGTCTAGGTCCGTAATAGAGTTCCGTTTTGGTGGACTTGAACAGGATAAGTTGGAGGTAATCTAATATAAGCAGACACATGTTCACCCATATTCGACTCCCTATAGAACTTACATGAGTCCGGTGAGATCAGTTGAAAAACGTAACACTTAAGAGTCATTAACTGGCTTAAATGAAGTCAGCGCATTAGATATTTTTACATCCAAAGAACCAGAATAGGATTAATCAGTCAGCCTTTAAGGTATTAAACATGGGCCTTGGTGTTGCTGAATCGTTATTCATCTATCAGTCTCCAGTAGAACAAGTTCTGTTCAGTATATATTGCTTTGTAAATTAGCCACTCCTTACACCTTTCTGCATAAATGCACCTCGCTGTCACTTTAGTCCATGAAGACTATACAGAGTGTTCTTGTTCTTACATCTTATGAAGGGTGCTGAATCATAGAGGTGTCCTTCCTGTCCGTTTATGTCCTGTTCCTGAAATATCTTGAGGAGTCACATGCTTGGTGAAGCCTGGTGCAAGGTGAAGATAAAAAAAAGGATGAAGGCTAAGGCTGCATTCAAACTGAAGCGTGAACGTAGCCATGGCTTTTTTTTGCACCTTTTGTATTGGGGGTTTTCAAGCGTTTTATGCACTCGTGCAGGAGCAGAATCTGGCGTTTTGTGACCCCTTGTCTTTTAAATAAGAAACGCCTAAGAAATGCGCATACACACGTGTTTACCAAGTCTGAGGCCAAACGCTCGATTATGCTTGAGAAGACGTTCATGTATGTTTTTATATCATGCCAGGATAAGGATACTTCTTTTCCAAAAAGTGACAGTTATTTTCTACTGAGACCAATAAGATTTGAAAATGACAGTCACATGACTCAGATAAAGAAACTTGTCCTTGTGTTAAATTTGTGCTTTGTGGGTTGAGCTTAAAGGAGAACTATGGGGTTTAGGCTTTTCCCCATAGTTCTCCTTAGGGTAACGGGAGGACACAAACTAGTCACCCTAGGCTCAGTATAGCGCGAGATGCCGCAGTATACCGCGAGCTGCTGCTCGCGGTATACTGAGATGCCGCAGCTGAAGCGGATCCCGACAATTGTGCCGGGATCTGCCCAGCTGCGTCAGTAACAGCTGGCTCTGCCTATCTAGAGGCAGAGCCAGCTGTACCCGCCCCCTCCCCGTGCGTTCCGCCAGTCAGCGCTGGCGGATCGGAGCGGGGAGGGGGGAATCTAGCCCCTCCCCTGTCACGGCAGAGAGCCGTGACAGGATCGAGAGGCGAGCGAACCCGGTATGTGTTCGCTCACCTCCCGATCTACTGAGCCGACCTGTTACAGTCTCATTGTCACAGGTCGGCTAGAACTATGAGGTGATTGAAAGCACTCGCCTCATAGTTCGCCTTTTAATGTTTGATAACTTTATGAAACATAGTGGCATTTCATTGTGTTATGCGGTGGCGGGGACCAGGCGGGGGGCTCTGTCAGGTGATCGGCTGTACGGGGCTCCATAATCTGCAATGTCGACTCATAGAAAGACACTTTTTTTTTCCAACCACACATCTCAATCCCGAGTTGTAACAGCTTCCTGTTCTGAATAATCATGGGATTTTATTGTCAGTCTTGAAAATTAACCCAGCTTACATTTATCCTTTAAACTGTCCTTTTGGGAAGCTTTGCTTCCTCAGTACCAGCAGATTTACGGCAGACATTGGAGGAAGGCTTAGAAAGTGAAGTTTCAGTCATTCTGAACAGGATTTTATACAATCCTTTATCCCTGATTAATAGGCATTAGTGGACGACACCAGTCTACAGGCCCAGCTCCTAATGGGGATTTACAGGGAAGCCATACTTTCCTAGTCCCCTTCCCTGTGGAAATGAAAGGGATTTACCATGATCCCATCTGACTGAGGCTTGGCTAATGACACCGGCAATCTTCTGTCTACCTTCAGCATGGTGACAATTGTCAATCTCAGATAACATATGGGAGGTTTCTATCAGAATATTCCATTTCATGTTTGCGCTGGACGCCTGCCAGCAGAAGACCTGAGAACGAGACGGTCTCCTCGCGTGACGCAATGGTTCTGTAGCTCAGATCGCGTGTGTTGATGTGTGATTCTCTCGTAGTATTTTAATTCACGCAACGCAATGAGCACATATGAAGAAAATATCAGAATTTTCAGGGTTTGTTTTTTTCCCCACAGTGACACTCTTTACTGTTTCTCACCTTTTCCTGCCATGCACAAATTAAAGAAAATATGAACTCGTGTCACTAAGATCTAATATAAGCTTTAGTTCATTAAAGGAGATCTATGAGGTGAGCGATTTCCACTCATTCTCATAGTTAGAGCCGACGCTAAAAAACCTTGATGGAGGAATCTCCCTTGCTAACGTTTGTATTCTGACAGCCGGCTGTCAGAATACCTGAACAATGACCACATGTGACTGGCTGCAGTTACTATTTGGCTGACAATTTTCCCCCTGGCTCCTTTGACAATTTTGATTTTGATTTGAAAAATTGACTTTAGTTGAGGCATGGGGTGCTGACACAGCCATCGAAGGCTTACATTTCTGCCAATTCAGCAGGAAACTGCTTAAAGGAGAACTATTCTGAGGCGAGTAAAAATCACTCCTCATAGTTCAAGCCGACCTGTGACAATGAAACTGTCACACGTTGGCTCAATAGATCGGGAAGTGAGCGAACACATACCGTCACTCGCTCACTTTTCGATCATCTACATGCAGTGAGCAGTGACTGTCACGGCTCCAAGCAGGGATTCCCCCTCTACCCGCTTCGATCCTCCAGCGCTGACTGGAGGAATGGACGGGGGCGGATACAGCTGGTTCTGCCTCTAGATAGGCAGAACCCGATGTCACTCATGCAGCTGGGTGGATCTCGACAGTATTGTTGGGATCCGTCCTGCCTGCTGCGCTCACAGTATATCGCTGGCAATATGTCGCGATATACTGAGCTTTGGGTCACGGGAGGAGGTTAGTACATGTCCTCCCCTGACCCTAAAGAGAACTATGGAAGAAAAACACTTACCCCATAGTTCTCCTTTAATCATTTTATTAATCTGCAGCTGGTGATCCTTCCAGAAGGGTCCTTGTTCTGTTGTTATAGGGTGACAACGCTCTGTTCTGTCTCCCAGTTGTGCTTCTTTGTTGTCACCCCCGTTACATGGGCTTCTGATGGAGACTGCAATTGGCTGTTTGAACTCACATTATGCAGGCATGGTCCACTGTTGTCACCCACCTAGAGAAATGCCATGTAGCCATGGTTGGAGTGCATGTAGACAGAAAATGGCTGCATGAGATCAGTAGCCCTGAGATGCAGCAAAGGAAGACAAAAGATGAAAACAGTATTTTATAACAAAAAGTAGAAAAAAAAGCTATAGTTTGATACATTAAGTACACTATTTACCTAAGCCAACTAAATGATATTCTGACAGGATTTATATCTATTTTATTAGTGGTTTTGTTTTTTTATTACAATTTCTGCTGTATTTTAAAATCGTTTTAGCTCGGGTGACTTTTCCCAAACCAAACCCCGAGCGAGAATGTTTGTCCGGACATGTTCCACCTTAACCTATGGGAACCAGAAATGTGTTGTCAGATTGGGTGTAGAGAGTGTCTGAATGTTTAATCTTCCTTTTTTATTTATTTAAAGGAGGACTCCACTTACACTATTTGCATTTCAATTGGCCACATAACATAATCCCCAGTGCAGCTTCAGGAAGACAATGGACAGAGCCGCGTCATGTCTCAGGGGGCCAAATACAGGATTGTCTGTTGAGTGCTTTTCCATTACAAAGACATTTTGTGCAACTTTAGTTTGGCTCTTTTTTTAGCAATATAGTCTGATTCTTGTTTTAAAATTTGTATTCTGCATCTTTATTTTTATTTCCAATATAACGCCCCCTTTGTATGTTTAGTGGCCATGAATTCTCTCCAAGTTTGGTGCCGGTTACTTAGAGTTAAGCATGCGAGTCTTAAGAAGGAAGAATTTTTTAAGGATCCCCCCCCTCGGTGTGTATGGGCTGGAAAAGAAGCGCATCTTGAATTGGGTGACTATTCACATCCGGAGCCTTTGATCAGACGCCTGTGGTTATTTCTCTGACAAAAGCCATCTGCAATATGCATGGAACGTAGCACAGTCACTGTGCGTCTTATCCTGCACACTCTTCTTGTGCATTCTGAGACACGCTGCACACAGACCTTCCAGGCCTGAAAGGGTGTGTGCATGCGTGCGTATGCAGGTGTGTGTGTGTGTGGCACACATCTGTAAAACCCTTTACTCATGTTCATCCAAAATGTATTTCTTTAGTCGATGCAAGTGCCTTTTAATAGGCTGCTTATAAGCTCCTCCCACTTACTGGCACCATTTAAAGAGAAACTTTACCCTTATCTGTAAAACTCCCAACAAACGCACGTTTAGAAATGTTTAGTAATGACATTCTACAAACAGATACTTCTAGATAATTGCCGGCTTTGTATTCTTAGCATACTTTATTTTTCTTTTCCTCCCCATTCTTCTCATGGTGGCCATCTTTACTAAGGGCAGATTAATCCACCTCCCTTTACTTCCTGGAACTCTGGCACATGTGACTAGGACATGTGACCCTACACCTCACCTCAGACAGAGAAAAAAATGCCTTTCCCTGAGATCTCGTGAGATTTTGCAGTTTACAGATGAGATTTCCCAGCAATGCTCTGCTGGTGTAACCCTCCCAGGATGCATCTCTTTGGCACTGACTATATCACTAATGCCCAAGAGGACCAGGAAGTGGAAAAAAACAGTAATTGCAAGTAAAAGAAAAATATATTTATATAACTAATGAATGTAAGATGATTTCACATCAGCATGCAGGGCAGAATGCTGATGTGATTTTTAGTGCAAGGGGGTAAAGGTCTGCTTTAAGTAAGTTTGTGCTTTGCTCATGCAGGACAAACCAACAGGCTCACTTTAAAGCAGGAAGCCATCTTTCCTTTTAATAAAAAATTCAATGCATAATACTGACCTTCTCTCTGGCTCTGTGCACAGCAGAAACTCTGTTCCCTTGTCTTGCTGCCAGTCCCCTTCTAGGTGAAATGACGATCAGCATTATTCAACCCACTTCCTGTGAGCCCAGGTCCTCATGGCCCCACACCCTGAGATGTACGTTACCAGGTCGGCTTGGGCCAACAGGAAAATGCTTCAGTGAACAGGTTGATGCTCTTTATGGACAAAGCAACTGTTTTCTTTAAAAGCAGACCTTGCTCTTTTCACTTTATTCTTTCATTTCATTCATTTAATGTAACAGAGAATGCAGCAGGAGCAGTGAGACTTTGTTGTGTTCTAGCAATGGCTGGGCATCTCATTTGTCTATAATGTGGGTGCTTCTTACATTTTGAGAAAATACACTGCCTGAAACGAGCTTATCATTTGCATAAATTCGATATTTTGTACCCCCAGGCTCAGTTTCTTGAGAGATGTGGTGTGATAGCAGACAGGTACACGGCATGCAAATAATACGGACAAAAAAAAGAATTTCATATTCAAATACTACCCCGGCGTTGTTCTGACATGCCCGTTGTCTGCATCGCCGTATATCATTTTAATCATCTTTGATTGGCGAAGACAGTTTTGGAATTGGAGGGGCCGAATGTTTGGGTGGGTAATGGCTGGGTGAGGTCCCAGGTAAGAAAAGCCGGGCCGGTATTTCAGGTTCTATACTAAAAGGCCAATTAAAATGTGACACCGTGAAAGCCAGGCCAAATAATGTTCCCGTGCTGCAGCCGCTGTCATGGAGTCCTTACTAAAGAAGAACTGTAAGCCGGTCAGACCCATGAAATGGTAGTATCTGAGGTACTACAATTCCCAGCATTCAAAACAAGGCTCTGTTTGTGCTAAATACACAGAATTGTTTAAAAGATTAGTTATCTCCACACCTGTGCTACATGGCCACAGCTCTGCATCCTGTGTGCCACTGCCCCACCTCCTGACTGCTCTCTGTGCCACTGCCCCACCTCCTGACTGTTCTTTGTGCCACTGCCCCACCTCCTGACTGCTCTCTGTGCCACTGCCCCACCTCCTGACTGCTCTCTGTGCCACTGCCCCACCTCCTGACTGCTCTCTGTGCCACTGCCCCACCTCCTGACTGCTCTCTGTGCCACTGCCCCACCTCCTGACTGCTCTCTGTGCCACTGCCCCACCTCCTGACTGCTCTCTGTGCCACTGCCCCACCTCCTGACTGCTCTCTGTGCCACTGCCCCACCTCCTGACTGCTCTCTGTGCCACTGCCCCACCTCCTGACTGCTCTCTGTGCCACTGCCCCACCTCCTGACTGCTCTCTGTGCCACTGCCCCACCTCCTGACTGCTCTCTGTGCCACTGCCCCACCTCCTGACTGCTCTCTGTGCCACTGCCCCACCTCCTGACTGCTCTCTGTGCCACTGCCCCACCTCCTGACTGCTCTCTGTGCCACTGCCCCACCTCCTGACTGCTCTCTGTGCCACTGCCCCACCTCCTGACTGCTCTCTGTGCCACTGCCCCACCTCCTGACTGCTCTCTGTGCCACTGCAAGCCGCGTCATGTCTCAGGGGGCCAAATACAGGATTGTCTGTTGAGTGCTTTTCCATTACAAAGACATTTTGTGCAACTTTAGTTTGGCTCTTTTTTTAGCAATATAGTCTGATTCTTGTTTTAAAATTTGTATTCTGCATCTTTATTTTTATTTCCAATATAACGCCCCCTTTGTATGTTTAGTGGCCATGAATTCTCTCCAAGTTTGGTGCCGGTTACTTAGAGTTAAGCATGCGAGTCTTAAGAAGGAAGAATTTTTTAAGGATCCCCCCCCTCGGTGTGTATGGGCTGGAAAAGAAGCGCATCTTGAATTGGGTGACTATTCACATCCGGAGCCTTTGATCAGACGCCTGTGGTTATTTCTCTGACAAAAGCCATCTGCAATATGCATGGAACGTAGCACAGTCACTGTGCGTCTTATCCTGCACACTCTTCTTGTGCATTCTGAGACACGCTGCACACAGACCTTCCAGGCCTGAAAGGGTGTGTGCATGCGTGCGTATGCAGGTGTGTGTGTGTGTGGCACACATCTGTAAAACCCTTTACTCATGTTCATCCAAAATGTATTTCTTTAGTCGATGCAAGTGCCTTTTAATAGGCTGCTTATAAGCTCCTCCCACTTACTGGCACCATTTAAAGAGAAACTTTACCCTTATCTGTAAAACTCCCAACAAACGCACGTTTAGAAATGTTTAGTAATGACATTCTACAAACAGATACTTCTAGATAATTGCCGGCTTTGTATTCTTAGCATACTTTATTTTTCTTTTCCTCCCCATTCTTCTCATGGTGGCCATCTTTACTAAGGGCAGATTAATCCACCTCCCTTTACTTCCTGGAACTCTGGCACATGTGACTAGGACATGTGACCCTACACCTCACCTCAGACAGAGAAAAAAATGCCTTTCCCTGAGATCTCGTGAGATTTTGCAGTTTACAGATGAGATTTCCCAGCAATGCTCTGCTGGTGTAACCCTCCCAGGATGCATCTCTTTGGCACTGACTATATCACTAATGCCCAAGAGGACCAGGAAGTGGAAAAAAACAGTAATTGCAAGTAAAAGAAAAATATATTTATATAACTAATGAATGTAAGATGATTTCACATCAGCATGCAGGGCAGAATGCTGATGTGATTTTTAGTGCAAGGGGGTAAAGGTCTGCTTTAAGTAAGTTTGTGCTTTGCTCATGCAGGACAAACCAACAGGCTCACTTTAAAGCAGGAAGCCATCTTTCCTTTTAATAAAAAATTCAATGCATAATACTGACCTTCTCTCTGGCTCTGTGCACAGCAGAAACTCTGTTCCCTTGTCTTGCTGCCAGTCCCCTTCTAGGTGAAATGACGATCAGCATTATTCAACCCACTTCCTGTGAGCCCAGGTCCTCATGGCCCCACACCCTGAGATGTACGTTACCAGGTCGGCTTGGGCCAACAGGAAAATGCTTCAGTGAACAGGTTGATGCTCTTTATGGACAAAGCAACTGTTTTCTTTAAAAGCAGACCTTGCTCTTTTCACTTTATTCTTTCATTTCATTCATTTAATGTAACAGAGAATGCAGCAGGAGCAGTGAGACTTTGTTGTGTTCTAGCAATGGCTGGGCATCTCATTTGTCTATAATGTGGGTGCTTCTTACATTTTGAGAAAATACACTGCCTGAAACGAGCTTATCATTTGCATAAATTCGATATTTTGTACCCCCAGGCTCAGTTTCTTGAGAGATGTGGTGTGATAGCAGACAGGTACACGGCATGCAAATAATACGGACAAAAAAAAGAATTTCATATTCAAATACTACCCCGGCGTTGTTCTGACATGCCCGTTGTCTGCATCGCCGTATATCATTTTAATCATCTTTGATTGGCGAAGACAGTTTTGGAATTGGAGGGGCCGAATGTTTGGGTGGGTAATGGCTGGGTGAGGTCCCAGGTAAGAAAAGCCGGGCCGGTATTTCAGGTTCTATACTAAAAGGCCAATTAAAATGTGACACCGTGAAAGCCAGGCCAAATAATGTTCCCGTGCTGCAGCCGCTGTCATGGAGTCCTTACTAAAGAAGAACTGTAAGCCGGTCAGACCCATGAAATGGTAGTATCTGAGGTACTACAATTCCCAGCATTCAAAACAAGGCTCTGTTTGTGCTAAATACACAGAATTGTTTAAAAGATTAGTTATCTCCACACCTGTGCTACATGGCCACAGCTCTGCATCCTGTGTGCCACTGCCCCACCTCCTGACTGCTCTCTGTGCCACTTCCCCACCTCCTGACTGCTCTCTGTGCCACTGCCCCACCTCCTGACTGTTTCTTTGTACCACTGCCCCACCTCCTGACTGCTCTCTGTGCCACTGCACCACCTCCTGGCTGCTCTCTGTGCCACTGCACCACCTCCTCACTGCTCTCTGTGCCACTGCACCACCTCCTGACAGCTCTCTGTGCCACTGCCCCACCTCCTGACAGCTCTCTGTGCCACTGCCCCACCTCCTGACTGCTCTCTGTGCCACTGCCCCACCTCCTGACTGCTCTCTGTGCCACTGCCCCACCTCCTGACTGCTCTCTGTGCCACTGCCCCACCTCCTGACTGCTCTCTGTGCCACTGCATCACCACCTGACTGTTCTTTGTGCCACTGCCTCACCTAAAGCAGAACTCCAGCCAAGCCACTAAAATATTTATTTGTAGTATTCCAGTGTGAGACCGGTCACTGCTGCTCTCTCTCCTTGTGCAGGGTGACTGGTCTTGTCTCCGCCCCCTCCTGTAATAAAGACTGATCACTGTTGCTCTCTCTCCTTGTGCAGGGTGACTGGTCTTGTCTCCACCCCTTCCTGTAATATAGACCGGTCACTGCTGCTCTCTCTCCTTGTGCAGGGTAACTGGTCTTGTCTCCGCCCACTCCAGACTATGTACAACACGGTGATGTCACCACCTCTATAACAAGGTAATATCTGGTTTTGAAAAGCATTTGGTGCACACACGGTAGATTTCTATCCTTCGTGGTTATAAAGGAGTATATTTAAGTGAATGTTTTTGAGTTCAGCTTTAGAACCACTGTAACTTTTTTTTTTCCCTGTCCGTGCCAACTTCGGGATATATCCCTTCACTTCCTGCTACAAAGACAGAACAGAATGGAAATCTTTCCACAGAGAGGGGGAAATCCCCATTTAGACAGTTGTCACCAGAGCATGTGTCCCTATTGGAAGATTTCCTGCTGTGGTGCCGTAAAAATGTTAGAATCCATGTTACTTCCGGTCCCGGTGATAATGCTCCTCAGGACAAATCTCCCCAACGGGGGACACAGACAGCATTGAGCTCTACTTCATTCAAAACTGAACAAAGGAAAACTTGTTTAGAGATGCAATTTAATTCTGTGAAATTCTACAAGTGTAAAATTCCGGGAAGGGGTAACATGGGGGGGAATATGAAGAGACCGGATCAATCCACTCAGTGCATTGGTAAGCTGGGAACAAGTAGTTGGCAGAATGGTTAGGGAACGCAGAGGCTCTCAGTGGGAGATCCATGTTACAACCTGTAGAGTTGTGGGCGGCAAGCAGCAGGTGCGTTTTAATACCTCTAGGCTACGGTAATGTGCTAGGATCAGCTTCTTCCACTGCACAGACTCAGCAGGTGGATACTGGAATATAGGACAAGGCAGGAGGAGAAATCCAAAGACGGGCAAAGTGATTGTGGGAACCTGAGGGCATGCTGGGTTTTATAGTGCACGTGCAGAGCATACTGGGACAGAGCTGTTGATTGCCTCAGCTAGCAAGGTGTGCTGGGACCTGTAGTGAGCTGTTGATTGCATCCACTAGCAAGGTGTACCGGGACCTGTAGTGAGCTGTTGATTGTCTCAGCTAGCAAGGTGGGCTGGGACCTGTAGTGAGCTGTTGATTGCCTCCGCTAGCAAGGTGTGCTGTGACTTGTAGTGAGCTGTTGATTGCCTCCGCTAGCAAGGTGTGCTGTGACCTGTAGTGAGCTGTTGATTGCATCCGCTAGCAAGGTGTGCTGTGACCCTATAGTGAGCTGTTGATTGCCTCCGCTAGCAAGGTGTGCCGGGACCTGTAGTGAGCTGTTGATTGTCTCAGCTATCAAGGTGTGCTGGGACCTGTAGTGAGCTGTTGATTGCATCCACAAGCAAAGTGTGCTGGGACCTGTAGTGAGCTGTTGTTTGCATCCACTAGCCAGGTGTGCTGGGACCTGTAGTGAGTTGTTGATTGTCTCAGCTAGCAAGGTGTGATGTGACCTGTAGTGAGCTGTTGATTGTCTCAGCTAGCAAGGTGTGCTGTGACCTGTAGTGAGCTGTTGATTGCATCCGCTAGCAAGGTGTGCTGTGACCCTATAGTGAGCTGTTGATTGCCTCCGCTATCTAGGTGTGCTGGGACCTGTAGTGAGCTGTTGATTGCATCCACTAGCCTGTTGTGCTGGGACCTGTAGTGAGCTGTTGATTGCCTCCGCTATCAAGGTGTGCTGGGACCTGTAGTGAGCTGTTGATTGCCTCAGCTAGCAAGGTGTGCTGGGACTTGTAGTGAGCTGTTGATTGCATCCACTAGCAAGGTGGGCTGGGACCTGTAGTGAGCTGTTGATTGCATCCGCTAGCAAGGTGTGCTGGGACCTGTAGTGAGCTGTTGATTGTCTCAGCTAGCTAGCAAGGTGTGCTGGGACCTGTAGTGAGCTCTTGATTGCATCCGCTAGCAAGGTGTGCTGGGACCTGTAGTTCTTCTGTAAATTAAAGGACCAGCAAAAATAAAAAGCAGCATATAGAGCAAACGACACTGCTCCTTCTCAGTGTTTCAGAACACCCAGTGCAAAGAGAAATCAGGTCCTCGTCCACGCTCCCTATTCAGTCCTTTAGTCCACTCTGATACCATAACGCCAATAAAATTAACTTAATTGGCGCTAAAGAATACCGCTAAGTCCAGGGGTAGCCAAATGCCGGCCCTCCAGCTGTGGTGGAACTACAAATCCCATGAGGCACTGCAAGATTCTCACAGCCCAGATATGACTCCCGGAGAGAGATGCATCATGGGATTTGTAGTTTCACCACAGCTGGAGGGCCGGAGTTTGGCTACCCCTAGCTTACTCCCTCCTAAGGTCTGCTCTGACATAACATGTTTCACCGCAAACGGGCTTAATCGTAGAGGTCACCTCTACAAAGAAAAATGCCCGGACCCGGGCAATGCAGACTGGGTGCATGATAGATGAGATGTAATGAGTACAGATGAGTGTCCATGAAAGCTTCATGTCACAAAGACTGCAGACATTTTATGCAAATCCCATTTATACCGGTAAAAATATATCGCCTCCCTTGCATGAGTCCCCTTGTTGGTCTTTGAAGATGCCTTTTATTCCAAAGAACCAATGAGGGTCAAGCTCAACTTTTTTTTTTTTTTTTTTTGTTCCCTTAAAGAAGAACTGGGAATTTAAAAACTACCATTGCAATGGTGTAACCCCCCCACTGTAAGGGTAAAATGCTCCATTTATTGAGGGGAGTCAGATGGAGCAGTTTTACTCACCTGATCCTTGGTCAGCGATCACTTCTCTCCCAGGCTCCGGCATCGCAAGTCAGTGGACCTGCATAGGATGTGATGACGTCAGTGGTCCTTAGACTGCCAGAACCTGGGGGAGAAGAGGCTGCAGGGACCAGTCTAGCAGCTTGGTGGGACTGAGGATCAGGTGAGCTCTTTATTTGTGCCCACTAGACAAAACGAGTACTTAAAATGATATTAAAATCAAAAGGTTTTTAAGCTATTTCGGATGCTGATGAAATCACTTACAATGGATTCTGCTCCTTGATGTTCAAAAGTTTTAGTTTCCTGCAGAATCAGCTGGTCACCTGAGCACTGGCCCTGATATCCTGTTTTAGGGTAGCTCCTTTCCTTTGCAGGGTCCCACAGAGCCACTCTTGTGTGTGCTAGTATGCTGTATGTGTCTCCACAAACACACAGGCACATCGGGGTAAGACACCTCCCTCCCCTCTTCTTCCCCCTCCTTCCTCCCTTCTCCATGCTAATAGATGAACAGTTGCTGGAGTCTGCACTGTCCTTTGTGATCTTGTACTAGACAGGAAGTTCAGGGAAGCCGATCTGAGAGAGTTGGAGCTGTTCAGAAACATGATGACTAAGTGTTTGGGCAAAAATATAAACAAAAAATTTTACTGGCACAATTTTTTGCATTTGCGCTGCACTATTTGTATTTGTCTGATTCCTTCTGATTTTGTCTGATTCCTTCTTCTTTTTTTTTGTATGGTTCAATGTTATGTGGTTTACTCCATGTAACCCCCAAAGACAAAGTGGCGGGATCAAAACTTTCTGTATTGGAAAATATGAGACATTTTCTGCTTTTATTAGCCATTTTAAAGCAGACCTGTTTGATCCCCTTTTTAGGGCCCTCTGGCCTCCATATGAGGCAGTTTAGAAGATGGAGATATCTGCAGGATAAAAGTGAAGTGCTATCTTTTCCTGTAAGTATCACGGAAGTCCAAGAGATACCCCGGGTCATGTGACTTTCAGCAAGTGGTTATGGAAGTTCCTATTCATGGAGTTTGTCAATATAACAAAATAAATAAGTGGACATACTGATGGGACAACAACAAATAAAATAATTTGTTTTTTTCTGCACACCAGTGAAACTGACTTCATTGTTCATAGGATGCCAGGGTCCACACAGATTACAATTATATTATTGGTGGCCCTAGAAGCCAGAATGGAAGAAGGCAAAGCACATTGTGGGACTTTCCTTAGGAGGCTTCTGCATGAAATCGCTGATACTTTTAAATAGAAGGAAGTACACGACTCTTGCTCTGGAAAGTAATAGTCTTTTCAAATATTTGGCTTTGCTAAGCTCTTTAAATGCCCGGTATAATGAAATGTTTGTTCACCCTCCAGCGTTCATTTTCCCATATAAGGCGTACGAGCTGGTGAGCTGACCATGGGCACTGCTGCCAGGTAACTGACCGTTGGGGCAGCAACAAAATAAGAACTGTCAATATTGTTCCTCAGAGACTAATAATGTTTACAGTGCAAGTGCAGGATCGAATTTACAGGAAGCCCTAGAAGCCAGCAAGAAATACATTCATTTAATTCTTTATACAGTCAAGATTGCAAACCATTTCCCCTTGCACCCATTGCGAGGAACCCTAAAAGCTGCTTTTTTGTATAGGCGAAGAATCTTGGGGGCAGGCTGTGAAGAATTCATAACTATGTTTGTGTCCTAAATTTTATGAGAGATTGATCTGTGTGGGCTTCTACTTCCCCTTTCCCAAGAACTGAAAGGGTTTCCAGTGTAAATATGGTTCAGCCTTGCATTGACGATAAACAATGTCATTTATCAGGGTTTATATGCTGTGTACCTGGAGGCTGGGCGGGCCCAGCTAGGCGTGTGTCACATAATATTATTATTATTGTTATTACTGCCATGTTGGAGCTATGTTTTGATCCTCAAACGCCTCTGCTGGTTTCCGGCAAAGCCTTGTAAGGTGTTGCCAGAATCTGCCCAGCCTTGAGTAATGGATTTCCGGAGAGAAAATAGCTTGCCAACGCTTTCCTAACCCACTTCTTTGTGTTCCAGAGGCCCACAGTCAGTCCCAGAGCCGCACCATAGTCATAAAGTGTGTGCAAGGGGTTGACAAACTTTGAGAGCCAGATAGCCTGTACTACTGAAACATTAAAGCCTAGGCAGGCTTCACATCTATGTGTCTGCATTTCCCTGTGTTTTTTTAATGTTGATTTGGGCTAGTGCGTCTTTTTTTTTTTTCCTTTTTTCATAAGTAGAATTCTTCCGAGTCTCCTTTTTTTGAGCCCACTGTTCCTAAAAATGTGACATGTTAGTCACCCGCACACCTAGGTCCAATGCATCAATCCGTCATTTTATTGACATCAGATATACATGCCATCACACGTACAAAGCAACATTTCGGAACCTAGCATGGACCATGCTAGGACCATGCTAGGTTGGACCATGCTAGGTTCCGAAATGTTGCTTTGTACGTGTGATGCCATGTATATCTGATGTCAATAAAATGACGGATTGATGCATTGGACCTAGGTGTGCGGGTGACTAACATGTCACATTTTTAGGAACAGTGGGCTCAAAAAAAGGAGACTCGGAAGAATTCTACTTATGAAAAAAGGAAAAAAAAAAAGAAGGGACCCTTCATCAGGCAAGTAGCACTGTGTTTCTTGCCTAATGAAGGGACCATTCTAGGTTCCGAATGCTAGGTTCCAAAACGTTGCTTTGTACATGTGATGCCATGTATCTCTGACGTCAATAAAATGACGGATTGATGCATTGGACCCAGGTATGCAGGTGACTACTTCTTTTACGTTTGGACTTGTGTGGCGTCATCCGCATTTCATTCAGCACCATCCATTATATTACTGTGGGATTCCGGTCTGGAAGTGCAATGGGACACGAGTAAACTGAGATGTTACAGTCAGACACCGATATGCCTTGGAGTTCAACTTAAGGCTCTCTTCTAAGGGTACCAACAAATCTGTCCAAGCCATTTTGGAAATCTCTTTGAAGAATAAGCATTCATTTATGTCTTTTCACACTGTCGTTGCTTAACTCTATGACATGCCAAAGACATGCAGCTACGCATAAGACAATTGTTTTAATGAATCACTTTTCAGGTAGAAGGAAGCATTGTTTGACCTGTAAGGATACCAACAAATTTGTTCAGATCTATACAACGGAACATCTGTGGGCACCTGACCATCACACCTTCATGAGCTTTTTGAACACTCCATTCCTAAACCGTGGCCATTAATATGGGGATGGGAATGCTTTCCACTAGATTTTGGAGTGTGTCTTTGGGAATTTATGTTTATTCGGCCGAAGAGAATTTGTGAGGTCAGGTACTGATATTGGACCTGGTTTGCAATCAGCTAGTTCATCCCAAAGATGTTCAGTAGGGTTGAGGTCGGGTCTGTGCAGGTCATTCAAGTTCCTCCACACCAAACTAGTTAAATTATGCCTTATGTTATGCCTTATGAGACTGGCTTTGTTCACAGGGGTACCGTCATGACCTGGCATTCTGGTCATGACCAGGTTGCTTATGGGTGCCAACCAGATAATATGGAACCTTTTGGAAGAAATGGCTGCTGATGGTTATTGTTGGAGTGGTTTTAACATTTGATGTGAGACCTGCAACGTTCTATAATTTATGTAAAAATTGATTGGTGTTGGACGTTTATTTGAAAATGTTTGGGTTGTCTGCACACAAACAAGAAAAATTAAAAGAAGTATTCAATTGGAAGAGTGCTTACAAACCGAGGATTTTTAGAAGTTTTGACTTTTTTAACTAAGATTTTTGAGTGAGCGTGAATGCTTATAGAACAAGCAGCACCTCGTTCACCGGACTGTGAGCCACTTTCTTTCATCTACGGCCATGTTTGTTAAACAGGTTGTTGAACTCTTGTTGAGGTTGTTTGTGCTTTATTTGTTGCCGGTCAATTGCCTGACAACCCTGCAAGGTGCTCCATTGATGGCTACCCAGAGGCCACCACCAGTCGTGCTTTGCTATACCTTCCTTTTCTTTGAGGCTGTCACAGATAAAACCTTTGCGACAGTAAAATGGTTGACCTCTGAATTTAGACACCGGCAGCCAGTTTTAAAACCAGCCACACACTTCCTTGGGCTTGGTGGATTGCAAGAATTAATGACATCTAAATTTAGCCCCAGCAATAACTACTCATTAAGTGGGAGTTGTCCACTGATTGGCCACTTGATCAAGGCGTTAGCCTGATCCCAGCATACCTTTAAATAGATGATGCAGGTAGTCAGCAGGCTTGTCATATGCATGTGTTTTAGATCTTTGTACATAATTCTCTCTCACCTGTATGCCTTGATGTTTCTGTCCATATTTAGACTGAGTTTAAAAATAAAAGGCATTTAAAATTGCTCAGAGTGGAAAGTAACTTTGGGTTAAGCCTTTGTTGTTGTTTGTGTGCTTGTTGGACATCCTCTGTGGCCTCTAGGACAGGAAGTAAGGGAACATCTCGTACCCTTCCATACAGAACTTTAAAAAGAACTCCCGGAATTAACAAAGTTAACCCTTGCAGTGGGGCTACCCATTCTGATCCTCAATCCTGCCTCCTAGACCCCGTCCCCACAGCCTATTCTTCCCTGGGCTCCAATGGTCTAGGGTTCTGTGATGTCATCACATCTAATGCGGGTCCATTTACCTGCATTAGACCTGAGGACAACGAAGGGCACACAACAGCCGGAGTGGAGGGGGAGGAAACCTGATTGGGGTTCTAATCCTATGCCACTCCTTCCAAAACTAAGAAAAACATTTTTTTGACTAGACATATACTTTAAATTCTGGTGTTTACATAGCTCCAACATGTGCACGGCCTACACACAAATACTCACTCAAGCCTATTTTAACCTATCTTCTGTTTTTGCTTTATAAGAGAAGACTTGAGTAAATAGTATTGCACAATTGATATGAGAACATAGGCATGGAGATATTGTCCCTTGGATTGGAAGTGTGGAGTCCAGGTAGCACCTGACTCAAGCAACTTAGGCATTGCCTGATGCTAAACTTTTTATTTTGTTTTTACTTTACTTTTTTTACTTCATTAGTGAAGGGTGTCCCCTTTACTTTTCCACATCTTATTTCCTTCAACAGTTTCTTCCCCGTGCAGCCCGGCTGCCATTTGTACATCACACTGTAGTTCTCAGGACTTCAGGGGTGGTGTAATGACACCTCGCAACTGCCATAACACGGTAGCGCACAGTGTATAGGGGCAATGTCTGCTGGAACGTGTAGTCTCTGAATGGCACAACACTGAATTTTGACTTCTGTGCACTGCTACTCCCTGTCCACTGCCATGTGCCAGGAGATATGGATTGGAGCTGGGACGTGACCTCCACTTCTAAGGTGAGATTAAGGTAAATAAAGAGAAAAAAAGAAAAATGATGGATATTGACCTTCAGCTGGAGATCAGCGTTAAAATGGTTCATAAAAATGGGCGATTGCTAAAAGAAAGCTGCAGCAAGCAAATTTCTTTTCTGGAATTATTTTTTTGCAACAGTTTTTTCCTTTCAAGTGAAATATTTTCCAACATGCTTCAAAAATTCACAAAATAGGAAGTACTTGTTTTTTTTTTTCTTTTACAATGGGGACCATATTTAAACATATTAGTTCTAGTACGGCCTCACCAACCTCGCTGTTTGCTCCATCGGTGGGCACATTAGGCCCCATACCATTGTATTAATTGAAGTAGGCTTCAGCTGCCTTAGATGTCCTCCAGGAGGAAGTGATTTTTGGGTGGAACTCACCTTCTGTGGAACAAGATCTTCTGATCATCTTCACTAATAAAACCACATTCTTGGGGCAAGTTTGACTACATTTTCTAGAGCTGCGAGGCTTTCTGCTCGGCAAGGAGATGGGATGCCGTAAGCTGCACACATGACTGTCACCCCGTCCCGGCTCTGAGAATTGTGAAGCTGCAGGCTGTTTAAATACCTGTTTGCTTAACTCTTTAACAGCTCCGTCCTATTTCAGTTAATCCAAAGAAAGTCACTTGATTTTATTTATCCTTTTTCCAGATTCACCCCTGAGTAAGGCCTTGCATATGCAGTGTTTTCTCTTTTCATGCCATGTTCCGTCTGACTCAGAAGGAGGAGAAGGGTTGATGCCATGGGGAAGAGGAATCACAGAACTCTATGAGAAATGTCACTCCATCTCCCTCCACTCAGATGTGGACTAAAATTATTATTATACAGGATTTATAATGTGGCATCAGTGTGCACAGCGCTTTACAACAGTACAATTACGAGGGTAGGCCAATAAGTTCTTACCCTCACCATGATCTAGATGTGCTAGGGATCTGACATTTTGCAGGTTTATAGTAATATGCATGGCAATTTTTGTTTTTGTAGGTCGTGGTGAATTATAGTTAGAGCCAAGAGAAATGGAGTAGGTGTCATGCCGGACAAAGTTGAATACCGAGCCGTGTGTTGCTGCTAGCTGACAATGCACCTGCACATCGAGCTGCAGAAACTGTCACTTTTGTTCGCGATTGTGGCTCTGAATCTCTGCCCCATCCACCTTACTCACCTGACCTGGCACCTTCAGACTTCCTTCTGTTTCCAAATCTGAAGAAACAGCTTCAAAGCCCCAAACAATGTCAGCTTGCAGCAACACCCAAAGGGACTAAAGTTGATTTTAGGGTTTAAAAATTATTTTTTTGTTTTGTTGTTGAGCTGATTTGCATGAAGTGCATTTTCCAGGGAGCGTTGCTTAGGGTCTCTCTACCAGTATATATTGTATGTCACAAATAAAATGGCTCTTGGTACATAGCTTTAGGCCACACCTCAGGAAAGGGGAATAAAGGGACAAATATCTAATAAAATAAAAATATGAAACATAATTCTGAGTTTGAAAGTCCTAATTCTGAGTTTGAAAGTCCTAATTCTGAGTTTGAAAGTCCTAATTCTGACTTTCAAAGTCCTAATTCTGACTTTCAAAGTCCTAATTCTGACTTTCAAAGTCCTAATTCTGACTTTCAAAGTCCTAATTCTGACTTTCAAAGTCCTAATTCTGACTTTCAAAGTCCTAATTCTGACTTTCAAAGTCCTAATTCTGACTTTCAAAGTCCTAATTCTGACTTTCAAAGTCCTAATTCTGACTTTCAAAGTCCTAATTCTGACTTTCAAAGTCCTAATTCTGACTTTCAAAGTCCTAATTCTGACTTTGAAAGTCAGAATTCTGACTTTGAAAGTCAGAATTCTGACTTTGAAAGTCAGAATTCTGTGTTTTAAACACAGAATTTTGACTTTTAAACTCAGAATTATGTTTCATATTTTTTTTAGCATGGCGCCAGAGCTCTTCCATAATTTACAGCTACGTGTCTGCAGATGTCATATTTTTATTATATAAAGTAACCCGTATATGTATGTCTTTGTGTACAAGTAGCATTTCTGTGTATAATAATACCTAGAATATACTTTACATTTTTGACATGCCATCTGCCCACTCCAGCGGAAACCATTTCTAATGTGCGCAGTACGGCTTCAAAACAATTATCATATTTTTCATTCTTTGACCTATAAATAGTGACTGAAATTATTTTTTTAAATGAAACTAACTCAGCTCTTGTAGAACAGGAGCAACACACCTCCCCCTACCCACTGGAAGGCTTCAACAGGCATTAGGGGGGGTAATAGAACAGGAGGCATTGGGCTCCTCTCAGTGACTTCAGATGGATAGATGCGCTCCTTACTATCTTAAAGCAGAACTCCGGGCAGAAACGGTTAAGTCCTTGTGTTTCCCTAGGTGCTAACAAAAAGTTACAATGACCTAATCCTAGGAGCCGACTTGCTATTAGATCAGTCCCTGGAGCTTCTCTCCCGCCTGACGTCCTGTAAATCATCACGTTTGTTCATCACGATGGGTTCGGGTGAGTATAACTTTTTTTTTTTTTTTTTTTAGCACCTAGTCAAAAAGGGGGCAGTGAATCCTTGCAGTGCAGGGGAAGCCCCACAGCAAGGGTTAAGAACATTTTTGCCCGGAGTCCTTCTTTAGATGCTTAATTTACCTTTCTGACCATGTGTCATGTTATACCCATAGTCAGAATGTAACATGAAACATGGTCACATCGCATCCTCCCCCTCCCACTTGTACTCCATTGACACTTCCCACTTGTGGTCCACTGACACTTCCCACTTGTGGTCCACTGACACTTCCCACTTGTGGTCCACTGACACTTCCCACTTGTGGTCCACTGACACTCCCCACTTGTGGTCCACTGACACTCCCCACTTGTGGTCCACTGACACTTCCTCCAGTCCATGTTACTGCATGCCTGTACCTTCAGGATGGACATGAGGAACAGTCTGCAGGACCCAGATCATTGCACTCCAGATCAGTTGCAATGCTTTACTGGCTGCTATGCAAAACAAACCAAAAAATGAATGCACATTTTTTTCTTTTAGTGTGCCTTTTAATGTTTTTGCAAAAGGTGAAATTTCGGGTGCAATTTTTAGTAGCACTAATAAAACGGCTCACAATTAATTGCTAGTTGTAGGGATTGGAGTCTACAAATTTGGGACAAATTGCTACCTATGGAGTGAGATATAGAAATATGATGTAGTAGGGCGGAGATATGACCAGCCATGCTGCACAAGGAAAGAGAGCAGAGCTGTGGGAGGGGTCCATCAGGCTCCACCCACTACCAGCTGCCTGCAGAACTCTACAGGAGGGGCGGAGATAAGACCAGTCACGCTGCACAAGAACAGAGAGCAGCAGTGATTGGTCTTTATTACAGGAGGGGGCAGAGACAAGACCAGTCATCCTGCACAAGGAGAGAGAGCCACAGTGACCGGTCTTTATTACAGGAGGGGGCGGAGAGAAGACCAGTCACCCTGCACAAGAAGAGAGAGCAGCAGTGACCGGTCTTTATTACAGGAGGGGGCGGAGAGAAGACCAGTCACCCTGCACAAGGAGAGTGAGCAGCAGTGAGTGGTCTTTATTACAGGAGGGCGGCAGAGACAAGACCAATCGCCCTGCTCAAAAAGAGAGAGCGGAGCAGTGAGCGTTCTTTATTACCGGTCACTCTGCACAAGGAGAGAGACAGCAGCAGCAGTGAGCGGTCTTTATTACAGGAGGAGGCGGAGACGAAACCAGTCACCCTGCACAAGGAGAGAGAGAGCAGTGATCGGTCTTTATTACAGGAAGCTCCAAGTCTCGCACTGGATTACTGCACAGATCTGGAAGAAATACACATAGCTCCCCAAGATTCAAGGAAGAATACACATGACTGTTGTATGAGGACAATATCTGCATAATGCAGTATGCGACAACAGATCAATATAGTGCGAAGAAGCTATAATAAAACAGAACAGGAAAAATCTCTTCATCATCATAGTAAATAATTTTGTCCTGAACTACAGACACACTTTAAACACACTCAGATCTGTCTGCTGCACTTGCAGACTATAAGTCGTCTGTAGATCTCCACCCTGAACATTCGAGCCAAAGGTGGGAACTTTCCATCAACTGTCTTCCGTTTGAAGAAACGTTTTTTGGGGTATAAATATGAAAAGTAAACAAATAACTCTTATACTTTACACAAGATTTGGCCGGTTTGCTGCCTCCTCTCCTGATAGTTCTGTACGGGGAAGTCTCTCTTCATTCTAATTAATTTTATTTAACCATTTGTAAGGAAATAGAAAGATGACGACTATTAAAATTCTTCTGCCAAAAGCCTTAGTTGGAGGGTATGATTCTTGTGTGCCGGTGGTTGGGGCACATTCCACGCGCTTTGTGCAACAATGAGACTAGGATAACAGGTTCCTCGACCGTAACGTGCACTGTCTCAGATCACGGGGCAACCTGGTAGTTTTTTTTAGTACAGAGGAACTACAAATCCCAGCACGCAAAGCCTGATGACCATGTGGTATGTGGTTAAAGGGAACCTTCTAGTACAAGTCAATATGAATAAATCCCATGTGACATGTCACAATATACAGCATAAAAACAAATCAAACTTTTATTTTTAAAAAGCCAGGCTTGATTTCCATTAAATGACTTTGTCTCGGCTGATATGATGTCATCAGTCTGCTGCAGGCAAAAGTAAGCATTTCCTCAGTCTCTTCTTCTCCAGTAATTAGACTGCAGCATTGTAACATTATACTGTAGTAAAGTCACAAGGGGAGAATCTGAATCTGATCTGTGTCAGGGCCGGTTCACACCAGCTCCGGTGCGTTCGCCGCACGAATCGCTGCTGGAACGTACTGGAGTGCATCGTGGCCGGCTTCCTGCAGGAGGGGGCGTGGCGGTGTGCTGAAGTCAATGGCACATCAGTGCCTGCGTTTCGGTCCAGTGCGATCTGAAAAAAATAGTGCATGCCACATTTTTTCAGATCGCATTACATAGTATACCTCACTGATAAAAAAAATATATATATATATATTGTTATTATTATAATACAGGATTTATATAGCGCCAACAGTTTGCGCAGCGCTTTACAAAATATGTAATATATTTATATGTTAAATCTACTTTTAGTAATAAGTAAGTTTTTTTCACCTGAGCAGAATATGACCTTTTAATACACCACGATGGATTGTAAGGGTGGAGCAACTATGGACTTCCTTTAGTATTTCTTCACCCAAACTTACTGTCTGTAACAGCTACACCTTGTATTCTGCAGAACTGTATAGAGTACATAAAACCATTGACATCAGTCCCATTGAATTGTGGGGAAAAAATAGGGCTGCAGCTAACGATTATTTTCATAATCGATTAGTTGCCTGATTTATTTTTTTTTCAATTAATCGATTCGTTGTATTAAAAAAAAAAAAAATGTTACATGCCGGAAAAAACATACAAATTCCACTGCGTGTTTCAGGGGCTTATATAGATACTTCCTTCATCAGGGCTTACTAAGGGAGAGCACGTATCAGGACTTGGGTACCGTTTTGTCTATTGGGTGGGAATGCACAGAGCTCCACAGCAGCTGATTCGGCAGCTCCACGCTGCGGCTATTTTATTCCAAATACTGCATCTGATTGAATGAGGTCACTGTTAGCCCAAAAGTTTTCCTCCCGGCTCCTTCAATTTTTCATTCAAGGTTTGCTGAGTGCCGAGTCGTGTGCTGCCGGCCAAGGCTCGCATTTTGCAGATTCAGCAGTAATCCGCCTAAATTGGAGCCGTGTGTGGCCAGCTTTATTGTGAAGCCTCTGCGGCTATAGGACCCCATTCACACTGAGCGTTTTGTAGCGCGTTTCCCGCTCAAGAATCGCTCCAATGTAGCTCTTCCAATGCATTTCGAAGCTCAGTCGCCTGTAGTTCGAGCATAAGGCTGGGCCTGGCTGTATCTCTGCAGGATAGATGACTGAATAGCAGAACGTTATTCCAATCAGATAAGCATGCAGGCTGTTACCAGTTTGAGCTTCTAAGTAAATATATTTCAGAAAGAAGTTCCTGCTAATACAGGCCAGGGTCACATCTCTGTTAACTCCTTCTCCTCCTGGAGTTGCTTATAGATTGTCAAATTCTATTATGCAATCTATGACAATACTGGGCACACAGACCGCAATAAAAATCTTACGGGGGTTCTAATACCTCCCTACTGTATCCAAAAGTAAAAATGAAGGCTATACATACGTGTTAAGAATATGTAAATACTTGAATGTCAATAACCTGGTCACAGTTTTACTTGACGGCGGAAGCCCTGCGACTCTCACTCTCATCCTTATCACTAAGGCTGGGTTCACACCTGGGCGTTTTTCAGCGCTGATCGAAGCGCTGAAAACCGCTCAAACAAAGAAATCCCATAATTTCCTATGGGCATGGTTCCCACCTGGGCGTATTTCAGCCCTACGAAAAACGCCCTACGCCCAAACAAGTACGGGAGCTTCTTTGGGGGTGTATTTCAGCGCGTTTCCATTGGTATTCCCGAGTGTGGCTCGGGGTTAACAAAGCGGTAACCCCCGAGCCACACTCGGGAATACAGCGTAGGACTTACCTTGTCCGTGATCCCCGCTGTGTTCTCCGGCGGCTGCCGGATTCCGTCCCTTGCGAGCGGCCACGTCGCGGGGGCGGAACCGCCGGGAAGATTGAAAGTTAGACCAAATGTAAAAAAAATATAGAAAAAATAATAAAGGAAAAAAAATTAAAAAGCATGCCGCCAGTGAAACGCACGTTTCACTGAACGGAAAAACGTGCTAAAAAACGGGGGAAAAACGCGCCTATGCTACACCCAGGTGTGAACCCAGCCTAAGTAATAAAGAAAGGATGAGGATGACAGATGGAGCTGGTCAGGTCAGCAGTGGCACTTAGTTTCTTTCTTGAGAGGGTCTCTTTTAGCTATGGGTCATTGAGTGTATTAGAAGTAATATAATGTGCCATTAGTTGCCACTTAGCCGATGTTCTCCTTCTGAACCTGCAGGGAATTGTTTAACTATGCCCCTTCAGCAAAATAATGATATATCTTAAGCACAGGGCTTTCTTCCCACACCCCCTCCTTTTAGTTTTTGGAAAAGATCCCTGTTCTCATCTCACGAACCAGGAGCCGCTCGAGGTCGGGTTGTGCCATTGCTGGCACGCTGGACCTGTGCTACCCCTCCAGAAACCAGTAAGGTGAGCTGCTGTTCCTGCTTTGCTCTATAAGGTCATTGTTCAGCAGCCAGGAGCTAAGCCAGCCTGAGAACATCCCCTGGGAAATGAGCTTTTCAGTTGTTGAGCTTCAGTTGTGCCCACAGGCTATACATTACTGTAGGCTATGATCGATTATGAGATGGCTTGCTGCTAGTAGAGGATCGTGCGTAGGCTCTGTGTTTTTACTTGTGTATCTTATTATTCTTGCCAAGAGGAAGTCCTGAGGTGCAGCATGCAGAGGCGACAAGTGTTTGCATTGTGTGCTGCCTGCGAGCGATCAGAACGACCGTGCAGGAATTCAGAAGTTAATCTAGAAGCTGAATAGAGCCGCAGATAGAATCACACCAAGCCATTGTTCATGACAATGGTGCAGTTACATACATGCGTATAAGCTGTATCTATGGGCCCTGGGGACTGCCGACTGCTACACAAGGCTTGCGGTCACTGGGAACTCTGCCCTTTTCAGTGATGGAATTTATTTCTGTGCTAGCTTTCCTGTAATTTATACAGCTATGCCCATGTGCGTATAAAATAACTATACAACAAAAAAACTATTTTCAGTTTCCTTTATGCTGACTCCATGGTGATAACTGGCGGGTATTCCTGTTGGAAGTCCTTATGAACACCTGTTTGTGCCCTCCACTTACCATGTCACATCCTGTCTTACTGCAGAAGTAGTCTTTGTCCTGCCCCTGCTTAAGCTGCAGACCTGGGAACCTACTTACAGGGTTATTCACAGAAGGGTGAAGAGTTTGGAGAAGGCCGGAGAAGTGAACAATCTACGATAACATAGCTGGACTGGAAAGTGAGCTGAATTTGAGAAATTTTCCAAAGCAGCTATTTTGGCCTAGATTGTTCACTTCTCCGGCCTTCTCCAAACCCTTCACCCTTTTGTGAATAACTCCCTTAGCTTTTGAGGGTGTGGGGTTTGGCAAGTGGCTAATATGGCTTATATTAGCCATTCTCTTGAAGCAAAGAGAATTGCTAAAAGTAAACCTAATAACAGGTACAGTTATGGTGAAAAAGTAAGTTTTTCACAGGCAAACATTAGCTGCGATGCTCACAAAAGTGTGAAGAGAGTCTGGAGAAGGCAGGAGAAGCGAACAATCTAGGTTCTAGGCCAAAATAGCTGATTTGCAAAAATGTTCCAGTTTAGCTCACTTTCCAGTACAGCTATGTTGTCCTAGATTGTTCAGTTCTCCTGTGTTCTCCAAACTCTTCACCCTTTACTGAATAACCCTGTCGATCTCCACTCCGACAATACAGATAAAGGTCATATATACCTACAGATAAATGTGATATACTTGAGCAAATTACACAAAAAGGCAATGGTGCACTCATTTCCATAATATAAGTTTAGTGAGAATTCAGATTTGTCATGTGTTAATAGTAAGTACACTGCTACATTTATCACCACTTCAAATCCACGAAATCTGAATGTGGTGTTCCAGATTAGGTGCCAATGATCAGAGCCTTCTTAAGCTGGCCATAGACCTATAGATGATCTGCAGATTTTCTGTGGTCAGATGGGAAAATGCAACAGGTTCCTCCATCTACGCTAAACTGTGTGTATGGCGGAATCTCCCGCTGGGCCAAGCTTCAGTATCTTGCTAGTCGGCCCCGCTGGCTGTCCAAATACCTGAACAATGCCAGCATCCAATCAGATTGTTCAGGTATTTTGAGAGCCAGCGGGGCCGACTAGCGAGATACTGAAGCTTGGCCCAGTGGGAGATTCCGCCATACACACAGATTAGCGTAGATGGAGGAATCTGTTGCACTTTTTCCATCTGACCATAGAAATTCTGCAGATAATCTATAGGTGTATGGCCAGCATTAGGAAGTATGGAGTTGAGACCTGTCTTAAGGTGCCCACACACCTTACAATAATTGTACGATAATCGCGGGAAATCCCGCGATCGTACGATTATCGTAAGGTGTGTGGAAGCCGTGTGACCTCTACTACTGTAAGGTCGCACGACTTTTATCTTGGGAACATGTTTGAAAACCCGCCGAGCATCGTATGATGTTCGGCGGGTGTGTAGCATGTTCGTAAGATAAAAGCAGGACGGGCCGGTGTGCGCAAGCGCACACTGCCCGTTCGGCATTGCGGTAATCGGAAGCCCGCCCCTCAGGGGGGCGCGGCTTGCGATCATCGCAAGTACGATCTGCCTGTCCAAGATGGGCAGATCGTACGTTTTTTTAATTACCTTACAACCATCGCAAGACAAAAGTCTTGCGATGGTTGTAAGGTGTGTGCCCAGCATTAGTTGCATATCAGATATCTTGGGTCTACGGTTCTCTTTGCTATTGATGTGTGTGGTGTCGTCATGCCAAGAACAAAAGAGCTCTCTAAGGCCCTCAGAGGCCTCTGTCGAGGGATATAAAAATACAGTAATACCTTGGTTTACAAGTAACTTGGTTTGAGAGCGTTTTGCAAGACAAGCAAACATTTCTGAAAAATGTTGCCTTGATATACAAGCAAATGTCTTGCAATAAGAGCAAAATTTTGTAGAAAAGCGCCACCCGAATAAGGCTGTAGCTGTGTGAGCGATGAGTCTGTTTAACGACAACACAATGTCACATTGGATAGATTCCTTGTTAAGGTTTCACGAAATGAAAAAGATTCCATTGAGTCAAGAGATAGCAGTGATTCCGTTAGTGATAGTGAAAGTCGTCCTACACAATAATCCTCCTCTCTCTCTTGTCCCCCTCACACCGGCCACAAAGGTACATGTAATTGGTTTATTTGTCTTTATATTTTGTACAGTATTATAATACAGTATTGTCATCATTTGTATATGAATATTTTTGGGTTGTGGAACGAATCATCTGAATTTCCATTATTTCCTATGGGGAAGTTCGCTTTGATATACAAGCGCTTTGGATTACAAGCATGCTTCCGGAACGAATTATGCTCGTAAACCAAGGTATTACTGTATTGCGAAATAATTTGACATCACTTATTCCACTGCAAGCAAAATACCTTCAAGTGGTCTTCAAGTGGTATAGATTTTAAACAATGGCAAATGTATCCAGGATTGGGCAGCCCAGGAAATTAAGCCTGAGGGTTAACTGTTTGATGCGCCAAGTCTCGAAAGTAACCCAAGATTACTGTACATCATTGGATCTGCCGGTAACTCTTGTAACAGTTTGGGTCAGTTTGGATCGAAGTGCATGCATCTACAATCAGAAAGAGATTACACAAATTTGACCTGCATGAGAAGTGAGGCAGAAAAACCCTCTGCTGTCCAACAACATTAGAGCCAAACTACAGGTTGCCATATTACATGCAATCAAACACCTGTGGAAACCGAAGGCATTAGTTCAGAAGAAGAACATCAGACAAACTTTTGAAGCATGGTGTGGAAATGTTATAGTTTGGGTTACTCTGTTGCTTCAGGGCCTGGGCAGTTTGCAGTTGTGGAGTCAATTATAAATGCATCATACCAAAGTGTGCTTGATGAGAATGTGAGGCTATCTGTCCGTATTTTGAAGGTGAACTGGAAATGTATTTTTTTTAACTCGATAATGATAAAATGCACCCTTGCAAATTCACCAAGGGATGTCGGAGTCTATGTCGGAGGCTGGCGGTGCAGTTTTGCAAAACGTCTACAAGAAGTTAATTTCTGCTAAAGGATTTATACCGGCTTCTGAGGCCAAGGGTGTACTTACTTTTTCTACAGTACACAATTACATCCTTCAACTAGAACACAAACACTGCTCCTTTCCGTGCTTTTACTACACGGTAATTACCTTAAAGGAGAAATACCTCAATATACAGCTAAAAATGAATCCTGACTCTTATTGGTCCATTGCTATCAAACACCTACCAGTATGATTGTGTGTTTATCGCCTGTCACAGAGATCACAGGACTCCCCCTGACAATGCCTTCATCTGCTTTTCTCTTCAGAACAATGGCACCATGTTTGTTTAGCCATCATCCAGGGTCACCATCTACTTCCAGCCAATCATATTCCGGCTATCAATCGGCACTTCCTCTATATATTTATAGCTGCCTACATTTATATTCTCGTTTTTTTAAATGACCCAATTTCTCTGTCTTGCAGTTGTCCCCGTCATACTAAAGGCATTGGTTTATGATGAGAAACGCGGGGCGTGCAGCGTGGGTTCAGCTGTCCGGGACGCTGCCTGTTATGTCTGTTGGGCCTTCGCCCGTGCCTATGACCCTCCCGAATTGAAGCCATTTGTAAATCAGATTGCAAGGTAAGTTAAGTTGCACTTGTGATATCTTCATTATTTGTATAAACATCATATTTGTTTTTTTGGTAAAGGGCTTAAAGGACAACGTCACAAAAGGTAAAGTTGTTTTTCTGATAAATCCCACCAGGAATAATACTTACCTTCCCCACTCTTGTCACCTGAACAACTAAACATGGTAGTGAAGGGAATGTGTGTATGTATGTTCAGCTGGGAAATGCAGCAGTTAAGTGAACTTGTTGCTTTGCCCTCAAGTGGTTATAAAGCGACCCGGTCAGGGTAGCAAAAAGCCCTAAATTGAGGTGCCCTACAAAAGAAGAGAGCTTATACACACACCTCTCCTCTGCCCCTGACATTTCCAGATGCCTGTATCCCCTGCTGTACATTGTGGTTTCATCCTCTGACTCCTCTGTCATTGCTGAGTCCTATAGAAACCTCAATATTCGGCATTGGACACAGCCAACCGACACTCCCAGAAGTGTTGAATGCCAAAGAGATGGAAGGAGGCTGCAGATGTGGAATGGAGGAAGACAGGAGACACATACAGATTAGTAAATAATGGAAAGTAAGCTCCTGGCATCATAAGATATCTCGTGTTGCCTGGATTTGAGTATTTCTAAACCCCAACCGAATGGCATTTAGTTTGCTTTGCATGCAATGGGGGGAATTGATCAAAACTGGAGCAGATGTGCAAGGCAACCAATCAGCTTCTCTCTTTCATTTTCAAATCTTAACTGAATAAACTGGAGAGAGAAGCTGATTGGTTGTCATGCACATCTGCTCCTCTTTTTGTCTGCTCCAGTTTTGATAAAGTCCTTTCTATGTATCTTGACAATTGACATTTTGTTTTCATCAAATGCTTGTTTCACTCTTTTTCCTGCTTCCTCCTAATCCGGTGTTGCTGATCTCCTGCAACCTCTTTCAACTCCTCCTTGTATACATGGCCTCGTTCCAGCATCAGCTGCACATCATTGCTCTGGATCAGCTTTCTGATGGAGACAATGGTGGGCCATGCCTGCACAATTTGTGTCAACTTGACTGTTTGTAGTCTCCACCAGGGAAGCATTTGACAAGGTAACAATACAGGAGAGTGCCTGTACAGGAATCTTCAAGGCAGGATCACCAGACATTCTTTTAATGAGAGTGACAGATATAAAAAGATTGAAAACACCCTTTTAAATTACATTGCACACAATGAAGCTTGTATTGGATGTTGACGAGTGGGTATAAATCTATTGTAAAGTGCATCTCTAACCAAAGTTTTTCTTTTTAGTTATGGAAAAAGCAGAGAAGTGCTAGAACCCCTTTCATGTTTTTCTGGGACGGGAAGTCAAGGGAAATCTTCCCCATGGGACAGAGACGCCAACAAAAACCTGACAGGAGTTCTAACCATTCCCACTTTTATTTTTATAATAGAAAAGAAAAAAAGAAAGTTTGACTAGATAAACACTTTAAGGCCAGTGTGGTGACTGAAGGTGTCCATAGCACTCAGATAATTATCAAACATGCATGCCTTATTTAAAGGAGAACTATGGGGTTAAGGCTTTTCCCCATAGTTCTCCTTAGGGTAACGGGAGGACACAAACTAGCGTCCTCCCGTCACCCTAAGCTTAGTATACAGCGAGCTGCAGCTCGCAGTATACTGAGACGCTGCAGCTGGAACGGATCATGACAATTATGTCTGGATCCACCCAGCTGCATGAGTGACAGCTGGCTCCGCCTATCTAGAGGCAGAGCCAGCTGTACCCGCCCTCTCCTCCGTCCGTTCCGCCAGTCAGCGCTGGCGGAGCGGGGAGGGGGGGGATCCAGCCCCTCCCCTATCATGGCAGAGAGCTGTGACAGGATCGAGAGGTGAGCGAACGCCGGTATGTGTTCGCTCACCTCCCGATCTACTGAGCCGTGACAGTCTCATTGTCCACAGGGCGGCTAGAACTATGAGGTGAGTGAAAAGCACTCACCTCATAGTTCTCCTTTAACAATCAGAAGTGTTCCGGCTGGTCCTGTGGTAGTTGGATCACTCATCTGGGCCATTTTTATGCTGCAGAATAGCAGATGTCATTGGCATCAGTGTATCCTGCCTAGAGCTGCAGCTAACGATTATTTTCAAAATCGATTAGTTAGCCGATTATTGAGTTTGGTTAATCGGATAAAAAATAAAATACATTTAAAAAAATGGCTCCAGTGATGGACTACAATCTCAATACAAACCAGTAGTCCCATCACTGGAGCTATTTTTTAAAATTTATTTTTTTAAAATTTATTTATTGAGATTGTAGTCCATCACAGGAGCAAGCTTGGAGCGGTGGAAGTAAATAAAAAAATTAAAACTGTGGTGTGCAATATAGTGAAATGAAAAGTGTAAAATTATACAGCAATTAATGCAGAATGGCACCGGCTATAGAGGACTACAAATCCCAGCAATAGTACATTATACAGCACAATGCAGAATACCGCCAGCTACAGAGGAGTACAACAAATCCCAGCAATAGAATATTATACAGCACAATGCAGAATACCACCTGCTATATAGGAATACAACAAATGCCAGCAATACAATATAGCTGGCGGTATTCTGCATTGCGCTGTATAATGTACTATTGCTGGGTTTCGTAGTCCTCTATAGCTAGTGGTATTCGGCATTGCACCACTGTATAATGTACTATTGCTTGGATTTGTTGTAGTCCTCTATAGCTGGTGGTATTCTGCATTGCGCTGTATAATGTATTATTGCTGGGATTTGTAGTCCTCTATACAGCGCAATGCAGAATACCACCAGCTATAGAGGGATACAACAACAACAACAACAAATCTCAGCAATAGTACATTATACATAAAGTGTATAATGTACTATTGCTGGGATTAGTAGTCCTCTGTATAATATACAGCACAATGTACCATCAGCTATAGAGGAATACAAATCCCAGCAATACATTATAGAGCACCATGTGGGGGGGAGTGCAGGCTTACCTGAGCAGTCTTTCAGCAACTTGCTTCTGAGATCGGGCCTGTCTACTACTGTTGACAACTTTTTCAATCATCGATTTATGTCGATTAGTTGTTGCAGCCCTAATCCTGCCCCTATGATATTGGCATCCTGGCTAGCGTTTGCTGGTGACACAGGTTTGAAATTACCACCTGCTGGTCAATCCGTTGTTGTAGCTCATTGGTTTTAGAAGAGTGTCATGTGCAGACACATTCTGACAGGCCTCAGGGTTTGTTCACACCATGTGCATACCAGAACTGTTTGTTCCTGGACCAAATGTATCGCTATGGTATTTCTGGGCTCTGTTCACACCAGCGCAGTCCATTCCAGACCCAAAAAAATACTGCTTGTTCCATTTTCTCTGGTCTGGAATGCATGGAAACGCATCAAAAATGCATGCAAACACAATGGAACGCGCTGGACTGCACTTGAAAGCCCATTTTAAGCTAAAAAACAAACTGCTCTGGAGCATGGCTTGATCGCGGCAAAACGCAATGCACCGCATTCCAGATCTGGTCCGGTAAAATGGTGTGAACCTGGCCTCAGGGCAGAAAAGTTTTTTTTCCACTGACCTGCAAGTTCGGCTATGTCAATCTGGCAAGTTTGTGTGATTGCAGAGAGGCGGTGGCGAGAGGTGTAGGTGGGCACTTCCAATGCTACTTATTATTAGAAATGAGTTTATAATCTGCTTGATAGATGTCCTAGAGATTTCAGGCATCAAGAAACCAGTGCTGGATCCAATGATAGGGCCTAGGCAAGTCCTCAGAGCCACTGGCAATAGGAGGGATTGCATAATCTCCAGAGCAATTCCATTGGTCATAGCCATGCTCAGCATTAGAGAAGAACTATTAAAAACTCTACTAGTGTCTGTCAAGTAGTAAAGCAATACATTAGCATTAAGGTTGGAGCTTATTTCATGGTAGCTGTGCTCCAAGTGAAGATTAGAGGCGAGCTTAATGTCTCTTAAAGAACGTGAATCATCCCACAAAGCGTGGATTGATTAGGGCTGTGTTCGCACTTCAGGGTGTGTGGAGTCCTCTGGAAAACATGGCTGTGTAGTGGGCGCATCTTGATCGCAGCCCGCAAGTGTAAACCTCCTCGAGGTGTGGTACCGAGCTGCAGTATCACCACTCCCTGTGCACAGGCTTTGCTTTATGTAATGATTCAAATTTTGGAGATAGAAGCCACAGCCTTGTTTCATTCTCCAAGAATCTCTGGGGCAGCTTTCTGGAAACTGGAGCACAAGTGGAGTCTGTTTTAATGTTTCAAGTAAAAATCTAATCACAGTGTGGCTGCTGTGTGATATATCCAGTGAAGCAGAGAATGCCACAACTTTGACTGGCAGCAGACATCTTGACTGCAAGCATCACTTGCAGTCCATCTTTCTGCATAAAGGGGGTTAAAATGGCCTTTCTTCATCAGGGCTTCGTACTGTTATCATATTATGTATCATAATTACTGATTCAATTAGAGGGATCCTGAGGGATTATTAGTATGATCGTGCCAGATGTCAGTTAAGCTTTAACCTCTTGCTTTTTATAGTACTTATACAGGGTCTGACTAAAAAAAAAATCTGGACTTTATACCTTCTGGCACGTTCCTCCTTGCAGCTTCAACCTCAATGCCTGGTAGAGCTGCCTAAGGAGAATCATTCCTTCTACTGCACTTTTGACAAGACTGGAAACACTGACTGCTTTATGAGATCCGGTGCCCACACCCTTCTTCCAGTTCTTGAAGTTTTTATTGCAGCCTGTGCCCCCTCTTCGGCGCTTTGCTCTCCATTTGTACTGGTACTGAAATTGAGGGACTATCTAGTGGTCACAAGAATAGATGGGAACTCTTCAAATGGAGAAACTGATTCCAGAGAGAACTGCTTATGAGGAATTTGGGAAACAGATGGCCTTATATCTTTAGATATACGTTCATTTCACCATTCCGTCCAAACACCAGAAGTGTGAGAGCGGCTGTGCTACTTAGCTTGGCTTCATTAAATTCTATAAGCCAGCAAGAATGGGTAACTTTAGCAAAAGTGTGAAATGGAAGAGATTTTGGACAACCCTGAGACTCCAGAGGCAGTTCAAAGGGGTTCAGTGCATGATTGGGGTCCCCAGGATCAGTGGTGTATTTTGGTTTTGGGGCTGCCCTAGGCAAGACAAAACTCAGGCACCCCCTCCACATTAATTTGCCCCACCCCTTCCTGTTTAAGACGTTTTGCGTAACCCCTCAGTCGCTGGATACAGCACACATGCTGTATCCAGCTTTTGACATGTTCCGCTATTAGTGTAGCAGGAAAGCTGGGGTCTCAGGTGGGCTCTGCAGGATCTGTGGTGGGCTCTGCGGGGTCTATGGTGGGCTCTGCAGAGTCTATGGCGGGCTGTGCAAGTTCTGTGGTGGGCTCTGCGGGGTCTCTGGTGAGCTGTGTTGGATCTCTGCAGGATCTCAGGCTGCAAAGCCCACCATAGACCCCGCACTACCCATCTGAGACCACGCAGAGCCCACTACAGATCCTGAAAAGCCTCCCCGAGACCCTACAGAGCCCACCACAGATCCTTCTTATGAGTGGTACTACCTAAAAGATCTGATGCAGAGAAATAGATTTTTACTTTCCTTATCTATACTTTGCTGTTTGCATTTTGCTCGGAGTACCATTGTTATTTTTTTATATTTAAAGAGGAGCTCTAGCTTGATCAGTTGTCTGAGGAAACAGGGCTGCAGTAATAGTAATAAGGGCTTGGCTCAAGCTGCATCCGTGTAACCGGTTCTGAAGTCTGCCCTCCTTCAATTTTTCCAAACCCAGGCGTAGGAGGGCAAAATAAGTTATTGACAAAATAATATGTAAGGATAACCACAAAATAATAGTCACAGGCAGCCTTACCTTAGCCTGGAGTGACTGTTTGCTGTGTTTTAAACACAGGGCGGAAACTGCTGCCTCTCGGGTTTAATCTGTATTGCAGGATTTATTTTCCTGTGTAGTTTAGCAATTTTTGTGGATCTCAGGAAGACGTGCGGGATGACATGTAGTGTTAAAATTAATCCCAAGCTAGAAACGGAGGCACAGCTACATGTGCAACATTTCCAGTTTTAGCCCACGCTCTCTACCTGTTACTCCTCTCCCACTGTCTCTCACACAACTCTCCACCTTCTGCCCACTTCTGCTGACCAGCTTGGTAATTCCTGTTTCTATAGGATAAAGATGTACTTGGCATCCTCCAGCCCTTGTCTCTCAACATCTTGGCCCTGATGGTGGTGAGCTGAAAAATGAGGAGCTAAAGAGCTTCCGAGGGCAAATTTTGGTTGTCTTGCTCAGAGTACCACAGTGGTGCGCACTGTATTCTGGGGCTGATGACACATGAGGGACCCAGAACCTTCATATTCTGACCCCTGGGGCTCCCTGGACCACAATGTGCTGGCACATGAAAGCGGTGGAGGGTGGGGGTCGCAGATCTATGACATGCTTTGTCAACACTTGGGGATTCTTAGAAAAATGACACAATAAGCAGTTGGAGTCCGGGGGGCATGACATGGTGATACTTGGGAGGGTTGCAGAAAATAACATGCTTACACATGGGTGGCCCCAGAAAAATTAGACAGTTGGGAACTCAGGACAATGACACACTAAGACTTGGGGTCCAAGACATGCTGACATTTTGGGGAACAAAACATGAACATGCTGACACATGTTGATCCAGAAAAAAATTACACAAACACTTGGGGTCCCAGGACCATGGCATACTGACACTTGGAGGGTGGTGGTCTTGAGGAAGGGGGGTGGGGTCCAGAACCATGACATTGCACACAGTTGAGGAGTTCAAGAAAAATACACACAAGCACGTTGGGTCCCAGAACAGTAACACTTGGACACTTGGGTTTCCCATGATTCTGAATATTGACACTTGGAGGTCCCAGAACCATGACATACTGACACTTGGGTGTCACAGAACAATGACACACTGACACTTGGGGTGGGTAAACATTAATCTTATCCTCCCAGCTCCTCTTCCTTTGACTTTTTATAACCTGCTGACTTAACACCAAACTGTATCAAACCTTGCCATATGAAACAGATTTTCCTTCTGGGCTTGCTTTAAGGTGCCTACACAGAGAGAGTAGAAAACAGTCCCCCCAATCTGGCCACCTAAACACCCTCGGACCAACGGAGATTACAACTCCCCCCACCCCTCCAGAGACAAAGTTGCGGCTGCAGCGCTTCCCTTTCAGAGGCATCAACATCAACAGGCAGATTCACACAATAAGAACTAAAGAATTAGAAAGATTTTGGCTTGTTCTGTAGGTTTGTAGGTTTCAAAGTAACATCCACATGAATGGCAGGACCCAAGGTTTCCTAGCAGAACATTCCCCAAACCATCACACTGCCTCCACTGGCTTGCCTTCTTCCCATAGTACATCGTTGTGCCATCTCTTCCCCAGACACACGCACCTGGCCATCCACATGATATAAAAGAAACCGTGATTCATGAGACCAGGCCACCTTCTTCCACTGCTTTGTTGTCCAGTTCTAATGGCCAGGTGTCCATTGTAGGTGCTTTTGGTGATGGACACGGGTCAGCATGGGAACCTTGACCGGTCTGTGACTGCTCAGCCCTATACACAACAAACTGCAATGCTCTGTGTGTTCAGACATCTTTCTATCGGAACCAGAATTAACTTTTTCAGCAATTTGAGCAACAGTAGCTCTTCTTTAGATCAGACTACATGGGCCAGCCTTCGCTAACCATGCGCATTATTGAGCTTTGGCCACCCATGACGGCTTCACTGGTTCACCATTTTTTCTTCTTTGGTCTACTTTCGGTAGGTCCTGAGACTCCTGACCACTACATCCCACAAGAGCTGAAGTTTTGGAGTTGCTCTAAATATGTCATCTAGACGTCACAATTTGGCCATTGTCAAAGTGGCTCAAATCCTTACGCTTGCCCATTTTTAATGCTTCCAACACATCAACTTCAGGGACAAAATGTTCACTTACTGACTAATATATCCCCCCACTTCCAGGTGTCATTGTAATATATCCCCCCCACTTCCAGGTGCCATTGTAACCAGACAATCAATATTAATGACTTCACCTCTCAGTGGTCACAATGTTATGGCTGATCGGTGTATATATAAATTCATGTCAAAACCAGAGTGCTGGATTTTTTACTGTGAATGCACATTTACTTGTTGAAGTAACCCTGTGGACGTCTCCCCGCCACGTGATGAATGGTCGTTTGCAGCAGGGTCTTGTATTTTTCTGCGTTGTTTTATGAAGTGCCTGCAGGATTTCACAACATCTCAGGCAGTAATGCGAAAGTGCTGAATAAGGATTAATCTCTCCTGAAACAATTGAAACGGTGCGTGCAGTCTGGGAAGGCACGGTAGTTTCATCTGTCCTGTTTGTGGTGAGCTGGGCGTGGTAGAGCCTCCCAACCCGAGAGTGATGGCCCCAGGGCTGATCAGCAGAGCCGGGAGAAGGCCAGCATCGCTCCCAGCTACGTCCTGTGGCAGCTCAGTACGCTCAGCACGGGGAACATGATGCATATCAGTGACGTGTCGCAGCCTGTGTACAAGCTCAGTGTTGTTTACGGTTTATGTTCAGCCCTATGTGAAATTGCTGTCAGAGCTCCCTTTAATTCTGTATTAACCAAAAAATTGATTTGTGTTATTCTATATCATTCTTAAAAAAAAAAATCAAAAGCAAGTTGAGCTCCTGCAGAGTCTAAAGACCCTGTCCAACAGACGTACAGGTGAGGTGAAAGGATCGACAATGCACAATCATTGTGCAGCTTTACTAAGCATGAGCAGAGCCTGCATATGTATTTCATATGTATCGCTGTCCCCGTGTACATACTGTATGTAATTACAAACTCGACACCAGGGGTAGGCAACCTCGACATGCCAGCTGTTGTGGAAGTCCCATAAGACATTGCAAGACTGACAGCCAGAGGCAGAGACATGATGGGATTTGCCATTTTAACACAGCTGGAGGGCCGAGATTACCTACCCCTGCGTTACACAGAAGCAAGGTTTTTTTCAAAAATTCATTCACATTTGATAGCTGGAAAATAAACTTTTCCTGGCATGTAGAGTCTAGTAAGCCATTACATTTTGGGGGGTTTTGTATTCCCAGTCACTCCATATCTGGTTTGATATGCTCTTTGACCACACAGACAGTGTGTCTTCCGGACTGACTTGTATCTTGTCCCATCTACCTGCACAATATTATTTATTAGTAAAATCCCCTCCACACCGTGTCGATGTATCCCAGAATCCAGGTGCCGGAATAACCGGTGGATATGTCCCCATTCTGCTACAGCACTTTTAATTTTTGACACCTTGCCTGATGAAGGGGCCCTGTGAGGCTCCGAAACATTGCATCCATATGTCATGCTAAAGAAATTCGAATAAAGATATTCCGAAGCAGAATGGTGTGCGGACAACATATCTTCTAGATAATCTACCTGCACAAGCCACTTGCCATGACACACATCCTGTTATAAGGCTGTGGTCATGTACCGTATCCTGCACGTGGATATCATGTCTTTTCAAACTAATTATGTAACATTTTTAAAACAACCATCAAGGTTTGGGGGAGATACAATATGTCAATTGATTGTGACATGATGAACAGACTTATGTGAGCAGAGAAGGTGGAGCTACATTTGTGGCCATTCGCTCCATACAGACAGTGATTTGCAAAAATGTTTTCTGTGCCTGTGAAGGCCTCAAACCTAGGAACACTGTCTACATAATTTGGACAGAAGCTTATGTTAGAAGTCCTTTCACACCCTGGTGGGTCCATTGCAATTTGGACTGCACTCTAATGAGCTTTCTTTTGCCAGCGCCATTGCCAACAACTAGAGAAAACCTCAAAAGTTAGGCACCAGCTGTAATTCATAAGGAGCATTGGCTACCTGGCTCCTGGCATTTCTCCACCCCTGCCCTAACAGGTCATGTTACTTTAATATTTATTGTTTGGAACAAGTCCACTTTAAGGAAACAAAGTCTACCTGCCAAGTTTCCCATTTTCATTGTGGCGCCCATCTTTTGAACCTAGCAGCCTCTTTAGATAAAAATCTTTGGCAACCAATGCCTTTGTTTTCTGAACCTCTTTGAGTCTGCAGACATGTAGAACAAGTTTCCCCTGGTTTTAAGCTCTGTCCTCTTAAAGAAGGAGGCTGCACAGAATCCATGCAAAGAGAATGCAGTTTCCCATCAATGTTTCAGTCTTTTAACAATATTCAATATTCTTGTCCGTTATTTAAAGAGAATCTATCACTTTGCCTAATTAGGAGAAAGTGACAGGTCCCCTTTGACAGGCTACCTTCCTGCCCACTGATGATCACTTGGGCCATGCTTCCTCACTGCTCCATTTACTAATGGGACACCAGAGTTAGTCCCTATGTAAGCTCTGTGCTGGTTAGTGTCAGAGCTTACACAAGGTTAATGACCTTCTTCCCTTTCCCACCTGACAGCACTCGGGTCTGATGATTGCATGCATGCCGTAAGGTGGGGAGAAGGTCACATGCTCCACAACACCTAAAAATACCAGTTCCTGGCATTTCTGAAGGATCCGACAGATGAATGGAGAGTTCTTGCAGCATATCAGAAGGAATTGCAATGTTTCAAAACCGCACAGGGTTCCTTCATCCGGTAAAATATCAATAATGCATTGCGGGCACTTTACCTGGTGAAGGAACCCTGTGCGGTTCTGAAATGTTGCACTTCCTTCAGATATGCTGCAGGAACATCACATTTCTAAATCAAGATATGTGCTGATGACAAGTGCTGATGACATATTTTCCCTATGAATTGTTGTAGCGCCAGCCACTAGTTGTTTCAGCACCCAATTTAAAGAGGTAAACCGGTATGGTATGCGATGGAGATATAGTCATAATCCGTAGGTGAACCTCCCAGCTTTCCCTGAATAGACAAAATGACAGGTTCCTTTGAATTCTAAAGATACCCCCCAGTAGCAGACCTGCAATTTTGTCAATCCAAGAAGGCATAACGGTAAAGCCCAGTGACATTAACAGGTGTCTCGTCCCGCT
>NW_017306394.1:702152-734422 GCF_000935625.1 Nanorana parkeri
GGGCTCCAGGGAAGCAGTGAAAGTGAAGCTCTTTATCTAAACAAGCCGCTGTCTCGGTACAGCACAGGACGTGCCTCCGAGGCTGAGCGGTTCAGAGAGCCAGGCCGGCTGGCTGGCAGGTGTGGTAACCGCCGACAAGCCGGGACATGCGGGCCAAGTCTTCGCTCTGGTTCCCACGAAACCCTTGTGAGGAGTATCGCAGAAACTCGCAGAACAAAGGCTCAAAAATCCTGTTTGAATTTGTTGATAAAGTCGAGATCTGTAGCCGTGCCAAGCTCCGATCCTCTAACTGGGGAACGAGGCTAGCCAAATGTTTCTGCAACAATTTACCAAGTGAAAGATGTCACTCATTCGAGTCTTATTTATTGTATTGTTTATATTTATTAATAGTATCCTATTGGTTATTAAAGTGTATCTGTAGCCAAAATTTTAGATAGGGAGTAAAGGTTTGAACCCCTGTCAGGTTTTACTACCATTGAAGGCTCTGTTGGTAAGATTTCTTCACTTCCTGTCTGGCGAATAGGTTGTCCCCAGGACAGGAAGCGATGGGAATTTAACAGTAACACATTTTACTTTTGTCTGTGGTGCGTATAGATTCCCCTCACTTCCTGTACTGAGGACAACCTTTTTACCAGACAGGAAGTGAAGGAAAATCTGCACCGGGGAAAAAGACAACAATAATTCATATGGTTTAAACCAGGGGTGGGCTAACACCGGCCCTTCAGCTGTGGTGCAACTACAAATCCTATTAGGCATTGCAAGTCACTGACAGCCGCAGGCATGGCTCCCAGAGGCAAATGCATGATAGGATTTGTAGTTTCAGCACAGCTGGAGGACCGCTGTTTGCTTAATACTGGTTCAAACTGCTGCTGTAAATGCTTAAAAACTGTGAGCTGCAGTTGGACTTATATAATATAATATATTTGTCTTTTAATTAAAGTCTTATTTTAAACTACATGTCCATCTAATGTTGGCCGCGCACTGTTAGAATTTCAGCTGATTCCTGTGAAACATCCAAAATTCTAACTAAGGGAGGCGCTGCCGGCACCACCTGGCTTGACAAACTTCAGCGGGCTGAAGGAGAATAAACGTGTATGGCCTGCTTAAGACTCCCTTTCCCACAAGGCAACACTGCCGCTGTATAAATCAGCGGCAGTGTTGCCCTGTGGGCAAGGGAGTCTTTAAGCAGGCCATAACTGTACTGCAGAACAAACGACAATGTCACCCTTTTAAAGCCAGTGGAAATCAATGTGTTTACTAGTAGGATCAACAGCCTGTGATTGGACAGGAAAGGCTCAGCAAGAAAGTCTTTCCTCTACTCCTCCATGTAGCAAATTTCTTGTCCGGGCCTGATTGGCTCCTAGTGTTTCCCCTTTCCCTCCCAGTATGAGCGTTGCTGTGCAGAGGCTGATCGATAGGAAATCAAATTTAATACAATGAATGATGTTTACATGGATACATAACTGCAATACTCGGTGTATATTCATAGCTGCTTGCAGTTTGACTTTAAAAATCAAAAAATCTTGAGCTGGTTAATCCATTCTTGGAGCCAGCAGACATGTTTAGGAAGCCGCTGAGTTTTTGCCTTCTTTGGCAGTGATAGAAGAGGCTCAGGGTTCTTCACTCTGATTTCCAGACTGTCAGTGTGAATAAATGACACTTATTTATGGCAATGATGGGTAGTAGACAAGACAATGAGGCCGTGTGCTCCAGGCAGGACTCCTCTAACTCCATTGTATTGAAGACAAACAGGAGCTGTGCAGCCCCAAGCTTTGTGTATAATTTCCATGGTACCCTGGCATCACTGGAATGGCTTGGATACAGAACCCATGACCGCTGCACTCTCCTATTAATATTATTTGGATTTCACGACTGACCTTCAAATCAAAACATTATAATGGAAATCCACATATGTAATCTGTTCTGTCATTCATCGTTTTGTGATTTATACACCCCAACCACATTGGATATCCAGGAAGGGTGACACTGTTGTTCACTATGGCAGCTTCCTGTGTCACCTACTTTCTCATTGGGCTGTGAAAGAGTCGCACTGCTAAGGTCATCCCTGTGCTCCCCTCCTCCTATAAGCTACTTTAAGTTACACTAAACACAGGAGTTAAATCTTAAAAAAGCATCCAAGTACCTTAACTATTAACAACAATGTATCTTATTTGTGTATCACTCGGCTGTAGATCCTCAAATCATCTCTGAATTGGTGCTGACACTGTCCTTCCTCCTGGAGGGGGCTACTTTTGTTCCCCATGGCCCAATTTGTATTGAGATTACAGCCCATCACGGGAGTGATTATTTTGTTTTTTTAATCCTACCCAGAGCAGAGTGAAATATAGCTGTATGTACCTAGCCATATTCATTGTATAACAATGTGAACAGGTGAGATGTGCTGGGAATGAAGTGTATGTCTAAGTGGGACATATTGCCGCTGGTAATGGTCACCTGATTTCCTTCCGTGCTAGGTGAAGTAATGACAATCTTTGAATAGATGCCAATGTCTCATTTTGTATTTCTCTCTCCTCTTCCTCTTGTAGTGCGTTGCTAATCGCTGCCATCTTTGACCGCGATGTGAGCTGCAGAAGAGCTGCTTCGGTAAGCTGTCATTGTTCATCGCTGTTCTCTTTCTATCACGTTGATATTTGACAAGATCTCACAAGCACCAAGTACATATCCTCACATATGAACACGACCCATGGCGTTCTCATAAACTCCAGAGAACAACTTATTTAGGCTGCAGGGGGTGGAGGCACTCACTTTAAAGGGCAAGGCCACAGCAAAGCTACCATGTTGGCCAGTATCTCCCCTCCCCCCAGCAATGGATTCTCGCCCATCTACACTGCCTCAATGCCTTCCCACTGCAAGAGTCCACCCTGGATGAGCTCTGGTGTTTGAGTTTACCCAAGTGGATTATGTCACTGTGATTGGGCCTAGCGATTGGGTACTCGGGCCTGAGCACATGCAGGAGGTCACATGCACCCCCATATCTGGATGCTTGGCTCCATGACAGCAATAGAGTTCCTATCAGATTGCAACTTTGTAGCAAGTCACAAGGTAAGAGTATGCCAGGTTTCTGTGAAAGCAGAAGAATGGTTTACAGGAGACTTCCTCCCATTCCCCTTTGGTTGCCATGGACAGATCTCCACTCTTTGTCTGCCATGAAAGAAATGGCTGCTGGAATGTCATTGGTTACCATGACCATTTTCCTTTTACTTTATGTATTGTGCTGTTTTAGTGTAGCTGAGGTCGGTGTCGGTCGCCTCCACCCAGGCCCAGGCAGCGTGCATTAAAGCTTGCTGGTTGAGGTCTATGTTGTAGATAAGCATTGTTGTGTTTGTCCTTCTCATAACGACTGCCTGTTGTAATTGTAGCTCCGGGCTAACTGTACAGGTTGTGTCTTTCCTGCGGCTGGCCCTGACAGTCCTGAATGATACTTTCATTGCTGCTAATGAGATGTAATTGTCAAACCCTACAGCTTGACTTCCAGTGTAGACCTGTAGATCTATAACCTGCATAATTATATGACAGGAGGGACTGTACAGAGCTCAGATGTCTGCTGGTGGGTCCCTTAACCTATGCTGACTTCATACTTAGTACAAGAGGCTGTGGCACGTCTTCTTTGTACTTCGGCTGATGCTGTAGGACAATAGAAATAGGTGTCACTTTTTTAATTCCTGCTGCCTAGAGATAAAGCATGTTTTATGTAGAGCCCTCCTTTAAACATTAGTAGTTCTGGTAAAGTTGACCTTTTCAAAATGGGTGCATCACATTTTAAATATCTTCATCACCAATCAGCTAAATGCATTTCTTAAAGTGTTGATATGTTTTGTATATGTCTCACTACAAACTGGACAGGACGGTTTTAAAACATAAAGGAGAACTATGAGATGAGTGAAAGTTACTCATCCTCATAGTTCGAGCCGACTGTGACAATGAAACTGTCACACGTCGGCTCAACAGATCTGGAAGTGAGCGAACACATACTGTTGCTCGCTCACTTCTCGATAATCTCCCTGCAGAGAGCTGTGACTGTCACTCACCGCTCCCCGCAGGGATTCCCCCCCTCTCCGATCCTCCAGCGCTAACTGGACGAACGGACGGGGAGGGGGCGGGGAGCCAGCTGTCACTCACGCAGCTGGGTGGATCTCGACAGTAATGTCGGGATCTGTCCCGGCTGTGGCGGTCCCATTATATACCGCAAGCTGTAGCTCGCGATTATACTGAGCTTTGGTCAAGCAAAACAAATGACAAACGCACTAAACAATTTGTCACCAATTATACAGTAAGGTGCACACGAAATGGGCTTCAAACAGTAAACCGTAGAAAGGTATCATGGCACACTCACAAGTCAGCATGTAAAAAAACTGTCTCACCACAGTTTAGAGTTAGGACCGCACTATAAGAGGTGCCTTAGCGCGGCTGTGCGGCTTTCACATTTTCTGCAGAAGACGTGTATCCAAACCTCTGTTATTAACATTAGTGGTGAGACAAGTTTTATTACATGCTGAGTTGTGAGTGTGCCATGATACCTTTCTGTATACTGAGCTTTGGGTCACGTGAGGATGCTAGTATATGTCCTACCGTGACCCTTAAGAGAACTATGGGAAAAAACACTTACCCCATAGTTCTCTTTTAAGTGAAGAGTGTGGAAGGACATAGTAGTAACTCAGGGGTCATTGGGAAGAACCAGTAAGCCCAGTGGGGGACCAGTAGATGAACACTCTCAGAAGTCTCCATTCCTGAACAGGCTTCAGCTATTTCTCTTCAGCAGAGTGGTGTGGACAGTGAGAGCGGTAAGTATGTACTCTTCTTTTGCAGGCACAGATTTTTGGCAATTTTATGTTTGCAACAGCGTCACTATCAGGGCAGCTGTAATCTGCAGCCATTACTTCTTCCAGCACAGGTCGCTGCCAGTGCATAACTCAAGAGATGTGGTAGTTTCGGGACAGTGACAGCTACCCCCAGAACTAGCGCCACTTCTACGAGCTTGTCACTCCGGAGCCTCATCTGTGCCACATAATGGCCGTCTTCAATGGTTCCTTTCAAACCAAGCAAAATCAAATATATATTTTTAACAAACTGTCCCACATATGTGCAAATATTAGATACCCTGTTATCAAGGACACCCATTGTTTGTTTTAACTCTGGCTGTACACTGCTCAAATTGAGCCCTCTCAATGCCCTTCTGTTTGACAAAGTCTGAAAATTCATTGTTTGGGTATTCTGACAGTGATAAACCCACCGCTGTCAGAATACAACACAGGGCCCACAGGGGGACTGCTTAGCGTGGATAGGGAAACTGAGCAAACAAAGAATGGCCAGCCTTAGGGCTTGTTCACACCTAATCCAGTGCGTTCCAGCAAGGCTAGTGGCTGGGGCGCACTGGATCGCAAAATTACAGCCTTCAAGTCAATAGCACCGCCGCAATGCCTCCCATCCGCACTAAAATGTGTGGCGCAGCAATGTCCGTGGTGCAATTGCAAAAAGTTCATGCACAGACAGGGCCGGATTTACTCTCTCCGCTGCCCCAAGGACAGGTTCCTCAATGCGCCCCCCTACCTAAGAACCCCCTCATGGAGTGATCTTGGCGAGATGGCCAAGATCACATGTACAAAACGAGCAGCGGCTTCCCTGCTGGACATTTAGCTCTGCTTGCCCAAAGCAGGGCTAAATGTAGAAAACAACTACCAGCCCAGTGCCTGGAACTTCATGTCCCGGGCATCAGGAGATAGGGACTCCACACCCCTGCTGCCCCTCTACTCCCTGCTGTCCTGAGGCTTAGCCTTGGTTGGCCTTGTGGGAAATCCAGCCCTGTGCATAGACCTGTGAGACCAATACAAAGTTATCTGGTTGCTATCAAATTATTTTCTTTTTGTCATTAGAAGACATGTTATGTAGCCGATCAGCACATGTATCCCTTCAAATCTAATTGCACTTCAGCTCATAGATATTACTAAGACAGAACTCTGTGTCCTGGGAGGGCGGGCACAGAGGCACCACTTGTCTCCTATGTAACAGGTAGTATGTGCAGACAGGTGGCGTGATCAGCGCTCTGCGAGAGGAACGTGAGAATATGGCTGGTGCCATTCACCAGCATTCCTTGTGACTGCGGCATTGACAGTATGCCCTGCGGGGCCCGTTCCACACAAGGTGTACTTTATTCCAGAATGTGAAGCCATGGGTCATTTCTACAGCGCTGTGTTTGTTTTGAATTCATCCGTTGGTGTTTGGTTATAAGCAGAGGTGTCTCATTTTGTCTTGTTTGTTCTCTTTTCTCCAGGCAGCCTTCCAGGAGAATGTGGGGAGACAGGTATGGTAACTTTCTGAGCCATTTCTTTTAACCCCTTGTCACCGGATAGCGTGGCATAACTTGGCATGAACCTGGTGTCCCCTCTATGTCACGCCATATGGGCTCATGCTGCTACACGGACTAGTTTTTCTGTCAATGTCACAGTAGTTATCTTGAGAACCTTCCATTCTATGATATATTGACATCGGTACACTTAAACACCTATAGAGCAGTCTTTCTTGCAGGCCGTGCAGCCATGTTGTAAGATGAATCTGCCTTTATGAGAATGCATATGATGTAGGGCGAACACATGCACGCTGGGGCATTCATGACAACTGGTAAAAAAAAGCATGCAAAATACAATTTATACCAGGCATGTTACATTGAGGTTTTATGGGCCGCATACAGCCCACTCACTCCTTCCCTGCGGTCCTCAGAAAGAAAAAGAATGGCCACTTATTCTGGTTTAAAATATTTTTATTATAATGTTTGCAATGCCTACTGTTTCATTTGAGTTTGGCATGCTCGCTTTATAACTTCTCTAGCAACCAACAATGATGCCGACAGACATATTTCTATGGCAAAGACTGATTTCTAAGGCAAAATCTGGTTACAAAGTTGTTTTTTTACACATTTATATTTTTAGATATTTCACAGAATAGGAATGATATTCGCTGTTGGCCAACCACCCTTCTTATCTGTAGTTTGCAGTGAAGCTTTATATAAAGAGTTCATCGTAGTTCCTTTTCTCTGAACATGGAAAGCACCAGGAAAGTGTCTGATATTTTTGTTTTGTGCCTCCAGGGTACTTTTCCACACGGTATTGACATCTTGACCGTAGCAGACTATTTTGCAGTCGGGAATCGAGTCAGTTGCTTCCTCAAGATCAGGTAATTTGAAAACCACGGCCATTTCTCACAGACGCGGCCTCTATAAATGGCTGGAGCTATTGAAAAGTTGTGAATCAGTGTTAGCTTGTGGGTGCCTTATACAGATCACGAGGTCACCTCCTAGTATACATGGGGGGACAAATTATTTTACATTAAAAGTAAATGTCCTAATGTCCTGTGTGGAGCCGTAGCCAATCCGACGACATCATCAAGGTGAGCTAAACCAAGGAGCACACGCCTTCTCTGCCACATGTGTCAGTGGTGCTGCTGTTTTTTTTAAACTGGAACTCTCTACAAGACGCCACACTTTTTTTTTTTAGGTTTTGGATAAATTGGGCAAATGATAAAGCCTATATGAATCCAAAATTCTTTTTTTTTATATATCCACACTCATTATTATGCTCCCTACTAATCTTGGTGACCATTGTTTCTGTTAAGAAAGTGATAAATCCAAAATTTTAACTTACCGCTAGGCATCCTATAATGGGGCACCTTTTTGGTGAAAGTTTGGTTCCATCTTAGATGATTGGTGACAGTCGTCTAAGAGGGAAAGACCCTTTGCTTTGAGAGATCTGCTCTTACTTCCTGCTTAGTGTCTGGGACAGGAAGTGAAGGAAAATCTCCTGATGGGACACAAACACCACCTGACGGGTCTTAAACATTCCATACTCATTCCATACTCTGTGGCTTTACATACACTTTAAATGTCTTATCCCTGTCACTGTCTGGGACATTTAATTTCACTTCCTGTCTCAGAGTCACAATAGAAGGTGAGTGGAAGTCCTCTTTATTTGAGGGGGAATCCCATCGCAGCCATCTTTGAAACAGGAGTTCACTTTAATAGATATCCTCTACTTTTTGTTTCTAGTTAACAACTGTAACATTTCAGGTTTCCGCTCACTATGTCCCAGAGATGGTGGTCATCGAGATAGAGTGCAGTTGAGACTACCAACCCTTCCCCACTATCTCCAAAATTAGTCTTTCACTGGATTTTGAGTACTTTAAATAAGAACTACAATTTTATATTTGTTGTAGGTAACTTGGAACGTAGGTGGTGAGGGCACTTCCAACCTTTATTTTCTGTCTTCCCTTCTGGCTTGAAGAGTTAGGTCACCTGTTCACCGAAAATGAACTCGCAACACCCTCCTCACACCCGCTGCACTTACCTGTAATAATGGCCCATGCCCGCCACTTATGTCATTCTATATAACGGTCCCAACACTTGAAAACCTCACTTAACAGACCCAGACGCCGTTTAGCAACATAATTATTGCAATAGGGAGCGGTGAGTGGTCAGTGTAGCCATATAACATGAGAATCTCTTCTTTCTTTTGGGACCCTGTTCTGGAAGAAGCAAGGTTCAGGAGATATTCTCATTGGTCAGCGCCGTCACTTAGTGATTCCCTTTCACTTCCTGTTCTGAGGCACTACATGAAGTAAGAGAAAATCTCCCCAAAGTGAATGGAGGTTACCTCTTGTACATCTGTCACTGGAACTGGTGTTCCCATTGGAAGACTTTTCAAGGCTGGTACTATAAACATTTCTTCCTCTTTATGTAACACTGTCTCAGATATATGTAAGGAGTCCCCCCCTTTCCCTTATCTCTGTCACCGACTAAAGCCCTGATGAGGGCATTTGAAGACCCCAAAAGGCCTTAATTAATGAGAAAATAAATACTGTAGTATGATTGTGGATTCATAAAAAATGGTTTGCTGCGTAATTTTTTTAAACATTTTTGTAATGTGAGCAAAAAAACCTGATTGGGGATGTAACCCTTCCCTACGCAACCCAAAACTAAAAAAAAAAAAGTAGTCTTTAGATCTTAACAGACACTGATGTGTATAACATTTTGCTTCCTACTAAAGAGTCTCTATCCTTCACTCTTTTTTTGTTTTCAGTGTATTTGTTGCTGACTTCCCAGAATACAATTTGGCGATGATTGATCACCTAGTGAAGATGAAGATTAACCATTGGGATGGGTGAGTTCACAGCCTCCTGATGTTAATGAAATCATTGTATAAAAACACCAATTAAAGGGACCCTATCAGTCATTTAAAGGAATTGAAGTGCCTGTTCCATGCAATAGAAGCGATATTATACACGCCTCTCCAGTGGCAGGTTGCAGCCTATGTCAGACTCTTTGGTGTTCACTACTTCTGGTAGTGTCAGATGCCTGGGTACCGCGCTGGGTGCTGGTTCCTTCCTCCGACCCCTACGTCACTACAGGACTCAACTAGAACTGCAACAACTAATCGACTAAATTGATAATAATCGATTATGAGTATAGTTGGCAACTATTCTCATTGGTTGGGGAAGGAGAGAGAGAGAGAAGTTGAAAAAAATTATAATCGTGAGCTGCAGCCCTAGACTCAACCATGTTGTAGGTGTCAAAGTAGAGTGAGGGCCACAGGTATCAGACACTCCAATACGTTTTGAATGCTGAGAAGTCTGAAGGAGGCTGCAATGATGGGATGGAGGAGAGGTCAGAGATGCGGGCCGCGGGCGGACTATTACAGAAGGATGACCTTTCAGTATTTTTAAGTAACCAACAAGATTACTTTACTACACTGATGTATTCCTTTAAAAGTTGCAAATCTTTATATAATTCAACTATTTTAATAACCTGAATGTTATCTTGATATTTGGCACATGCCAGCTGAAAGCTGAAATCACATTTGCAATGAGTGTGTCTAATTTGTTGGAAGATACTTAAAGTGTATGTATACGCCTAACAAAGAACTATTGTTTGCTCTCTTTTGGTTTTCTCAATATAAACCTTTGCAAGTGTTTTGTTATATCTGTTTAATAAGTAGCAAAAATTCATGTTGGTTTTGCTAGAAATCTTGTGAGCCGATAACGTTCTGTTCTCTCTTGCTGTGCACAAGGTAGGCTGGGTTCACACCTAGGCGTATCGAATATGCGCGTTTGTCGCGTGTTTCGTGTCACACGTTTTTACCGCGATTCGCGGTTAAAAAACCGTGCGACAAATGCACGTTTCCGAGGGCTACCTGGCTGTATCCCAATGGATATGCGCGACAAAAACGCCCCAAAGAAGCTCCTGTACTTCTTTGGGCGTAGGGCGTTCATACGGCCTGTAATACGCCCAGGTGTGAACCATACCCATAGGAAATAATGGGATTTCGGTGTTTGAGCGTTTTGCAGAGCGTAGGAATGCGCTACAAAACGTCCAGGTGTAAACCGGGCCGAAGAACAGTTTTGGAGCTGAGGAGAGGGCTTGTGTTCTTTGTAATTCATTAGAAATGGCTGACACCTGCCGCCTTCTACATTTCTGACTGACATTGCAAAGAGGAAGGTAGAAGCTCGCTATATTTCTGGCACATCAGCAGTTTATTTTTCTGTGCTTGCAGCATGTTTAAATGGACAAAATACAGGGGGAATGTACATGTAATGTAGGATTTTTGCCTTGACATACACTTTAAATGGGTTTATAGGATGGTAAAAAGCAATTGTGGACATCACCAGTGTGATATTTACTGGAAGCCAAAAGAGCAGGCAGTAGTCAAGGCATTGACTTCATATGTATGCTTGTGATATAGGGAACTTAGTCTGTAAGCTCCTTGAGGGCAGGGACTGATGTGAATGTGCACTATGTAAAGTGGTGCGTAAATTGTCGGCACCGTATAGATACCTATAATAAATAAAATGTCTCCAGGAGCTGAAAAGTATTGTCACCCTTTCTATACTGCGTGGGGTGGGGGGCACAACGACACAAAAGTATTTGCATAATTTTACAAATCATTTGTCTTGTAAAACAGTCCCTATAAATATATATCCAGATGTTATGTAACTCTTAGAAGAACTTGCTCTTGTACCCAGCAACTTTGTGGCAGCGCTTTTTATTTGTTGCTGTTACTATTGAATTGCATTTTTCTGACCAGGGATTATCCGTTATGTATTGTACGGTGGTGCACCTCCTTCATTCACGTCGCTCTACCAGATAAAAAGTAGAATTAAAGTGAGAACATTTACTGCCTACTCTGTATATACACAGGTAATCGTGATGGTGTTTACAACACAAATAGCTCTGTTATTTTTCTTGGCTATCTAACGTTTTCCCATATTGTAAAAAGTAGACTTAAAGAAACAGAAGTCTGGCTGCTGTAAGAACAGACCGGCAGGAGTAGGTAACAATCCCCGAGGCAGTATTGATGCCCCAAGCGTTGTATTGTTTGCACACATCGACTGTTTATAGTATCCTATGCTGTGCTCTGACATGTCCTCTAAGGCTGTGCTGTCCAGGCTGTGACTGTACCCGCAGGGATCAGTGATTGTGTCTCCAGTCTGCTGGTCAGCTTCAAAGCTCACTGCAGCGATCATCCTGTCTGTCTGTCAGTAGTTTGATCATCACAGCCACTGGATGCGAGCTGGGAACAACATGTGGCTTTTCCTGAACCCACTCTGTAGAGCTGATATAAAAAACACACTTGTTTGGTTGCATGTACCCCTTACAGCAGAATCACTTTAAAATATACAGTATGTCTAAAGCTTACCAGGGTCACCCCCTGTGAATCCAGTCTTTGCTCTCTTGCAAGGCTAAATTCACTACCAGGATCTTCATCATCTAACACCTCCACGTGTGATGAATGCTTGCACCTCTTTTCTAGAGCCAGATCATCCTCAAGGCAACCTTGGCACGAGTTTAAAGCTGGCCATACACTGAGCAAATTTCATCTGTTCCTTAATGAACTGGCCGCAGTTTGTCCTGTGTGAGGCCCTGTTGGCAGCGTCCTTTCCGACATCCTTCAATCAGTAAATGGAAGGAGCCAGGCCGAAAATTCTCGTTCGTGTATTCTGGCAGCAACACACACGCTGCTCTCCGAATACCTTCATCGCAGCAGGAGATTTGTTCATCCATGCTGTGTGCCTGCTGGCTAAATGAAAAAAAAAATGAACAGTATGTGACCACCTTAGGGCCTGATGGATGTCCAGGGGGCTCAGCTACGTCCTTCAAGCTCCTGTAGGGGGATAGCATGATTAGTCAAAACTGTGTACCTGCCTGTCATTTTCCAAGGGAGGATATACAGCAGTTGATGCCTTATGGAGCCATGGCAGTACTGACAATGCAAACGCGGTGACTTTGCTTGGACTTATGTAGTCCTTATCGCTGCCAGTTGAAGGGATGGGGGGGCAGGGGTGCAAACCCACTACCTTACCTAACACCCCATTCCTTATTAGTCAGTGTCTGCTATTACAATATTTTAAAGAGAAACTGGGGGACATTTATCAAGACACAATTAGGCGCAACTAAGACTGCCTCTTATTCTTATTAGTGAAGTATATTGGAGAGAATTAGCCATGAAGATGAGGTAGACTTTCTACTAAACAGTTGCATAATTTGCATGTGATCAGGGGCAGGTTTTATTGCCAGTAATAGCTTAAAGCAGCAGAGGGAGCAGCTTATAAATAAAGCTGATGTGCGGCACCAAGGCACGTCACTTTGCACAGGTGCCTTGATGGGACAGTGTGGCTTCACATGTATTTGCAAATGTATGCAATAGAAAACTTTGTTTTTACCTGAGATGCTGAAACCATTTTTATATATATTTTTATGCTGAGTATCTGGAAAGTGTACTGGGGAATTGTTTGTATAAGGTACCAAAAAAAGCACAAACGCATGCATCAAAAGGACACATTATTGCACATGCATACTTGTGAAAGGGTCCACCTAGTTGCAGTACAAAGGTAAGAACTAGCCAGCTTTGCATTAATGGGATTTTTATATGAAATGCATTTTCACAAATGCACATGTGTTTTCCTTCAGCAAAAAGTTTAAATGGGCCCAAGAGGTTTAAACACTGATTTATAATCTGCTCATATGAACGCGTCTAGATCCAGGAGATGAAAACCTAGCTGCTGAGAAGTTTCCGATCCTTTCTGTGCAGAAAGCAGAAGAAATGGTTTTGGAAATGATCGGTATGCTGGGAAGGAGCATGTCTCATTCTGGGAAGTGTTGTCATTTAGGTGGCCATAGACCTCATACAATGGTCAGGTCAGGCATATAGCTGTAATCCAGCCATTGAAGGATTGATTTTCTACATAAACCTGTGTGCTTGGACCATATTGCATACTTCCTACTGCAGAAGGAACCTTCTGACGTTACCTGAGAGGCAATATTTGTGATTGTAGAAGGTTTTCAATCTTGTCTAATCAAAATGGTCGGTGGCTGTTATACACAGAAGGGTGTTGTCTGCCATAGCCACCAATCTTGCGGCTGGTGTTGTAGTCCGTGAAGCATCCATGGGCCTGGACAAGGTAGGGGCATGGTGTCTTGTGTGACCACTTTTTTAAGGAGCTGACTACTGCCCCCTGTGTTCTCTTCTGTACTCTATGGAGTCTACAGACCTTGTCTTTAATCAGTTACGCAAGGTTATTTGTCACACTGTGCATACGACCCGCAGGCTAGCTCTGGTTACAGTACCGCATCCCGGACACGGCAGCCATTCACCTGTGAAAAACCCCAAACCAGATAAACAGGTGTAACAGAAAATTCCACAAATCTCAGGTGAAAAATAGTACTGCCACCAGCAACATTCTTCTCCGGTATACAATATCTACAGAATGAGAATGAAACAAGCCTGCAGGTCATACAAGGTTACACAAACAAGCGTAACTCTTGTTTTTATAGTAAGTCCTCGGACTATCTATGTAAAGACAATGCGATGTGCCGCCTATAAAATATTACAAATGGCAAGATATCCGGGGCAGTTGAATGTATCTGAAGCGACTGTTGATGTCCTCTGACAAACACCATAGGTCATCTGTTCAAGAAAGGAAGAATTTTTTGTATTTCACACTTTTTCGATTTCGTGAGCATTTACCACTCGGGATACACAATCAAAATCAATCATAGTCGCGTAAGAGGGGTTGTTACCACTCAGTGTTGATTAAAGTTAATAATTGGAACCTCTTTGAAGGAGCTCCTGATTATGTCTTGTATTGGCACCAAAGAAAAGGTCTTTGAACAAAATCCTTCTGCTGCTGCAGCAACACAGCTCCAGGTTTGACCCTCAGTTTACTACCACATTAGTGGTGGCACAGCCGTACCCAGTGCCAGATATAGGGTACGGTGCACGTATAATCATCAACAGTTTGGACGGCTTTCCCTTTTATGTGCAGCAAGAGGCATCATACAAGGACACTTGTAAATCAGAAGCATTCCTCATCACCGCTTTATGTTTGTTTCTGGGAGGATGTTTTATTGAAATATCGTAGTAAAACACTTCCAGGATCCCTTTACATTTGTGATCTACAATGTCAATGTTTCAGCAAATGTCTTAAGACAATTTGTTTTCAAGAACCACCCGCACTCCTTACGGTCTGCAACCTTTCAATGGTGGTGGTGCTCATGGTGATCACACGGATGGCGCCGTGCAAAAAACTCAGAATAGTCTCAACAGGTCACCGGCACACACACAGATGAATTCAATATCTCTTTGATATATTTATCGAAGAATGTCACAGCATGTCATTAGAAGCTGAAGCTAGTGTTTCGGAACCTCACAGGGACCCTTCATCAGAGCGACATAATGACGTAGTTTCAGGACCCGAGAGGTCCTGAAACGCTAGCTTCAGCTTCTAATGACATGCTGTGACATTCTTCGATAAATATATCCAAGAGATATTGAATTAATCTGTGTGTGTGACGGTGACCTGTTGAGACTTAAGACAAGGATTGTGTGCTGGTGAAAATTGTTTCTAATTAGTAACAGATGGCAGCTGACCATCTTATCACTACAACAACACCCATCATAACACCAATGGTTCTGGTTTATGTGGTGTACAACCGATATATGGACCTGCGTTTTTCCCAACCATACGTGGGTCTGAAAATTGATATTTTGGTAATCTGTAGGGGGTATTGGGCTACAGTTACCTTTCATTGTCACCCTGTTGTGTATGTCAATGTGTTGTTCAGAACTTCTCTTTACATGCGTACACTCAGTCTGGGCTCATTTGGTCCAGTAGGAGAAAGCAGTATGACCCGCTGGAGCATTGTGTATGTCATTCAGGTCAAGTAGAAGGACATTAATGAGTGTTTTCCTGTCATGAAAAAACATCTGCTCCATCCAACGGCTGAATTGAGAGGATCACGAGAATTCCAGGCAGAGGAAAAGCTGGTTGATGATGGCCAATGCTTTTTTCTTGTTGAGATCTCTGCCTTCTTACAACCAAGGGTCTGGAGCTCGCTGCCACATGCTGTGATTTTGGCTGAGAGTGTGGAATCGTTCAAGAGGCAATTGGACGATTTCCTCAGGGACCGTAATATACAGAGGTACAAGTACTCTTAAGAATGAGAACATACAGGGACCTCAAATACTATGTAACTATGTACGCTAAGGGTACACTTGCGCACCTGGTTTTTGCTTAAAGCCTAACTCTGGCCTTACATTAATCGAATTTAAGCAGTTTCCTGCTGAATTGGCGAAATTTAGGCCTTCGATGGCCCTGCCAGCAACACATGCCTCAACAAAAGTCAATTTTTGGAGGAAGGGAGAGGAGTGAGGGAAGGAGGAGATGAGACTGTGAAATGTTCTTTTTTTTTTTCTTTCCAATTGGTCTTGTTTGGGGGGTTTGTTTTTTTTATTGGGTGGTTTAGGGATGGGAGGGATTTTGGGTTGTTGTTTCCCTTGCTTTTTTTTGTTTTGTTGAGACCCCTAGGAGGGAAGAATGGTTGGTTTTATTACCAATGGGTATGTTTTTGATTGGATTTCTTCCTGGGAGAGTCTTTTAACAGGATGGTTACATATTTATATGTCTGTATTGTTATATATAGAAACAATAAAGAAATATTATACAAGAACAAAAGTCAATTTTTCAATCAACTTTTGTCAAAGGAGTCAGGTGGAAAATTGTCGGCCAAATAATAACTGCAGCCAGTCACATGTGGTCATTGTTCAGGTATTCTGACAGCCGGCAGAATACAATAGTTAGCAAGGGAGATTCCTCCATCAACGTTTTTTAGCGTGGATGAGGGAATCAAGTGATTTCTCTTGTTCAGGCCTCGGAGCTGAATGAGAAAATCTTTAACACATGTGGCCATTTTTCTCTCCGTGACACCGCTGGGGAGATTTGTCTCGCTTCTGATTTCTGTGACTCCAGAACAAGAAATGGGAAGGAGGGGGGTTCACTAGAACAAGAAGGCACGGACAGTAACTAAAATGTTGTCAGAAGTTCTCACCCTTCATAACTTCACTGAAGATGCATATTGTCTTTGTCCGCCCATTTGATTTGATTAAAGAGTTTTGGATAAAGTTGGCTTCAGTAAATTATCCTTTAAGAAATGATAACCTGTGAATCTCATAACTGTGTGTGAGCGGTCCTGGAGTACTGTATTGGACAGCACTTCATTACAGTAAAGCTTTTTTTCCCCTTTTCCTTGTGTTCTTTATTTTCAGCCCATTTGAAGTTGTGGATAGAAGGATCTTCTGATCTCTGCCTCCTCTGTACACAATAGGCGCTTTTATCCCGTCTCTCTGACATCATATATTTTGCCTTTTTGTGGCAGTTATTCACACCTTGGTTCCCGAGCGCCGTTCCTTCATCCTAAAACCCCAATAAAACCGCGTGCTTTGACTCCCTTCTGACACCTGTTACTTTCCTCCTCGTCGATAGTCATTGTTTATTGTTTTCATCAATTCAGTGTAATGATACAATTCCTTCTAGAGTGACATTACACCTGCCATTGCCTAAACCTGGGCCGCTTTTGTCTTCAAAGGCTTAATTGTGTTCAGCTTCTTCCGTAGAAACTATAATAAAATGTTACCTTTGCCTGGCTGGTTTGGGTGATTTCTCATCTTTATTCAGCATCGCTGTTGTCTTTTTGTACAAGAAGAAATCTCTGCAAAAGATGAAAGGAAACATGCATATGTAGGTATAGATTCGAGCTGTCACATTGTGATATTAAGGCTAGGCTTACATCTGGGTGATTCCTGACCGCACGTCATTCGTGCACCAAACCGCACGGATTGCCGTGCGGTCACGGAGTCTCCCACCACAGCCGATCGTGCTGGCTGTGCCATTATTTTTTAATGGCACCCCAGTTGTGCAGGACGGATCGCACGGTTTCTCGCCGCTATTTCGCCTGGGCCGTGTGTAGCAAAAACAATTTAATGTTACCTTTTTTTTTGTAAGTGATTGCCGTGCGGATGTAACCCCATCACTCTGGGTTCGCTCAGATCTGAACCTAGCCTAAAGGGTGAGTCTACTTTCCCAGGTGAATTTGGGAAAATTTGAATAACCCCCTCCCTAATCTGGCCCCCTTCCTAACCCCTAAACTTGCCTTTCGGCAAACGGTCCTTCCCCCTGTGCCGGTATGTGTGTACTATCTGTACCCCGTATTGATGTGTAGCGCAGCCCTTTGTAATGGATTTTGAATTTCGCCCGCAAATGGCAAGCACTCATTGGTCAGCGCAGTCACCTTATTGATCAGTGTGGCCAGAAGCGCTTCTCATTGGTCAGCACGATCAGGTGACTCCACTGACCAATGAGTGCGTGCCATTTGCGAGGAAATTCAAAATCCAGAATGCAGGGCTGCGCTACACGGCAGTACATGGTACGGATAGTACACTCGTACTGGCAGAGGGCAAGTAGCATTTGCCTGAAAGGTCAGTATAGCAGGTTGGGGGGAGGAAGCGGGCCAGATTGGATGGGGTAATTCCATTTTCCCAAATTCACTTGGGAAAGTGAACTTACCCTTTCATATGTATTTATTGTATCTGAAACTGTAGAGTAGAATACAATGCAATGGGCTAATGACCACAGATCTAATAGTCATGAGTGTTATATATAATTATTCTTCATTGTTTGGGCCCTCATTGGATCAGCTGGTCATTGTTGCGTCTCCCACCTCAAAATGCAATGTCTCGCCTCTTCCTTCATTAAGTGAAATGTAACACAATGAAGTGCAGGCAAAGTAATAGTGAAGTGAAAGTAACAATTGTGCCCAGATTACACTTTTTATTGTGTAAATGAATTGTGTTAAATGATTATGTTTCTTCTGCAGTGTCATTCGAGAGCTGTCCACAAAGTCCCTGCACAACCTTACGCCGATCACACCTGAATACATGACCAAAACAGGTATGTCCGTATTTATATCTGCTGGGACTGAAGCATTTAAAAGGGATTTTATTTTTGAGTTTTTTTTTGTTAAGAAATAAATTCTTGTTACCCCTTAACATTTTCAAGATGTTAAACTTTGTGAGCTCCTCACTGTCGGGTTTACATTTGCTCCATGTTTTCCAATTAGAAGTAAAGCATGGTCTGACACGAAACCAGAACACGCGATTCATCTTTTATTTTTGGAGGTTCAGGGGTGAACTTACATTGTGCTTTTTGATACAGATGGGCCATATTGTGCGCGCCATGTCCTATTTGCACATTACATAAACACGGGATCCTTCCTGTTCAGCGTTGCAGCACAGTGATTGCTCTTCACTGTTCTCCTATATTGTTGAATGGTTTCTATGCATTTCCCTAAAAGTCATTTGTCTTCGAATTAAAAATTGGTTTGCTGCTTGCAATGTAATATCTTGCTCACAAACACTTTGGTGGCGATTTATCAAAACTGGAGCAGACACAATCTGGAGCAGCTGTGCATGGCAACCAATCAGCATCTCTCTTCAGTTTGCTCAGGTAAGATTTGAAAATGAGATAGAGGAGCTGATTGGTTGCAGTGCAAATTTGCTCCAGATTTTGTCTGCTCCCACTGTGTATGTGCTTTTAATGGTTTCCATAGATTTCTGTCAGATGAGTTGACTGTACAAAGATTAGTCCCGACACATCTATAAATCAGCATTGCGATGTGTTGAATTTATTCATTTATTATTGGTATTATATAGCACTGACAATTTTTACACGGTGTACACTCACATCAGTCCCTGCCCTCAAGGAGCTTACAATCTAAGGTCCCTATCTCACATGCATTAAACAGTGATGCTAATTGCATTGTCATATACTGACAGCCTTTAGAGGACACGCCAAATCAATCTGTATATGATTCATGATTGTAAAATTATAGAAGAGGCATGTAAAATGTAAGAAATAACTTCAGAAATGACTGTCAATGCTTCATGGTGTTATGAGAAATCACTTGAAATGCTTGCAATCAATAACGTGACATTTTGTATTGCAGTGCTGCCTCATTTCCTCCCTTTGGCTACCAGCACAGACTTGCACACCCGCCATGGCGCCATCTTGGGTTGTGCTGAAATTGTCCATGCACTTTATAAGCTGGCGGTTCATAATAACAAGTAAGAAAACTTTACATTTTTCAAGACCAAGCACAAGTACTTTCCCTCAGGTACTCGCCGATACCAATACTTTTTCTTAAAGGGACGTGACATTTTTTCTAAAACAATACTAAAACAGACTAATAATTTTAGGGCAGTTTCTTTATAATTATGAAGAATTGTAACTCAACCCATGATTATACAGCAATGGAGAATTGCAACCAGCAATAGAAGACTACAGATCCCATCAATCCATGATTATACAGCAATTATATATGGCTGTGTGTGGTCTCACCAGGGCTGCAGACTAGGGTCCTGCAATCTAGGAACTCGTTGAGGTCTGGCTGAGGAAGAAAGAGCAGCCAGGGGAGGGGTCCCAGGAGCAGGGTCTAATAGTGACCGTTGAGTAGGTGGCAGCAGAAGTCATTGTCAGAGTGCTGAGAGTCCTGATGCGGTGCAGAGGAGCTGTGACAGGTGGGGAAGCTTGCCGGCTTATGCAGCTTCCCTGCAGGCCCGAAGGTAGCATGTGTAGGCTGTTGTGTATAGGCCGGCTCACCTGTAGCTGGCGGCGGGGACAAGGAGGAGTGGCTGTCAGTAGAGCGGCTCGGGTAGCAGGCTCCATTAGCGGCAACTGGAGACTGAGGACGAGACTCAGATCGGGAGTCAGAGGTGGCCATGTGGTCCGGCGCCATATTGGGGGACTGAGGGAGGTGAGGATGATCTTGTGGCCCGAATGAAGTGTTAATGCCCAGTGGAGACGGAGGAGGGGGGAGGCTTCGAAGATCTGCCGGCTGTTGCCCATTGTGCAGTACTCAAAAAATACCCTGTATCGGGACATCCCTAGGAAGAACCTACTCTAAACTGTTACTACAGTGCAAGCACACAATCTGTTGCAGCTTGACTATCCCCTGTGTACAAAGCCAGCTCCAAAAAGACATTAATTGACCCATTTGGTGTGGAGGAATGCCAGTGGGCTGCACAAAGCCCTGACCTCAACCCCACTGAACACCTTTGGGATAAATTGGAACTCCAGCTGCAGTACCTGACCTCACAAATACTATTGTGGCTGAATGAGCACAGACACCCCCAACATTTTGTGGAAATTCTTCTCAGAGAAATTGAGGCTGTTATAAACTAAATAAAGGGAAACTCCATATCAGTGCCTATGGGTTTGGAATGAGATGTCCTACAAGCTCATATACTGTACATGTGATGGTTTAGGTGTCGATAAACATTTTCCTTTATATAGTTAGTTATCATACAGTGAGGTGTGCATAGAGGAGGAGTACCACATCCCAATAATTTGTATCAAAGAAAAAAGAGAGAGTTCGGACTTTTCAGGTACTCCAAGGATTACACAAAGTGTACTTTTTTTTAAATAAAATTTAACACATTTTTAAAACAATGTTTATCTAAAAAATTTTTTTCCCAGTATAGTGTATGTCTTTAGCTTAGAGGGCACACAGAGTTATTCAGTGGTTCATCTGCTGTAGATCAACTTTTTCCCTTTTTGTTCTTCAAAGCTTGGCTTGTGTTGTCTCCAACTATCAGGCATTACCCTTTAAAAACATTGAAGAAGTGTCCTTAGCATGTCAACTACTAAAGTTTGAATTTCGTGGTGTAAATATAACATCGGTTAGAGTACACTCTAGTTCAAATGTTATGTGACCTCCATGTGCCCGCATTTCATGCTTCATAGGCTGACATAAGGGCCTCAACCAGTCAGTGGAATTCTCAGTATTAAAACGTTGGGTTCCTGTCATTTCACACATTTTTTTACGCGTGACTTAGACTCTGCTGTTTATCCTTCGTGTCTGTATAGCATGGCGGAGCTTTATTGTTTCCTATGGATTCTCTTCATGCACTAGATGTAATGAGCACTTCAGGGCACTAATATTTACTAAATAACTCTTGATATCTTCTTCAGAACAGTAGCTGATTACCTGGATGAAGAGACTCTGAAAAGTTTAATAGCGATTCATCAGAGGGTAAGTCAGTGTTTACATTTGAGGTGCTCAATTTACCCCAAACATTTGGGGAACACCCATATATGCCCACATTGTACTTTAAGCTGTTCAACATAAATTCAAATCCTCATAACACTGAGTGAGTGTTACTGAGTTTTATTGAACCTCTGTGTTGCCAGTGGCAATAGCTGTCTGTGGGCAGGAAAGATGTTAGCACTAAAAGTGACACTAAACTCGGGAGTTAAACTTTAAAAATGCATTCAGGTACCTTAGCTAATAATAATACCTCACCTTTTTTGTGTATCACTTGGCTGTAGATCCTCAAATCATCTCTGAATTGGTGCTGACAGTGTCCTTCCTTCTGGAGAGGGGCTACTTTTGTTCCCCATGGTCCCTGTGTGTGTTGCAGGGTAGTCACCGCTCCAAGCTCACTCCCGTGATGGACTACAATCTCATGTTTAGTTTACTAATTTGTATTGAGATTGTAGTCCATCCCGAGAGTTGGCTTGTAGCGGTAGCTACTTTACAACATACACACGGACCATGGGGAACAAAAGTAGCACCCCTCCAGAAGGAAGGACAGTGTCAGCACCAATTCAGAGATGATTTGAGGATCTACAGCCGTGTGATACACAAATAAGATACATTTTTGTTAATAGTTAAGATAGTTGATTGCATTTTTACGTTTTAGTGTCACTTTTAACATGTGGTCACAGCAAATCCAAGGCATAAACAGTCAGACAGATGAACCTCTACCAAGGGGAAGGACTAACAGACAAACCTGTTCATTTGGAGTGTGCTTGAAGCTTTTTCCTTGCTATATAAAGCCCACTAATGAGGTCAGATGTGCACAGCAGAGACCTGAGCAGCTGTGCTGAGTAAAATCCAGCAGATGGCAAAGCTTTTAGGTTGGTCATTGCAGTAAAGGTGCCCATACACTGCACGATTATCGTACGATAATCGTATGCGATCGGTTTTTCGTACGATAATCGAGCAGTGTGAACGGAGACGTGCGACCGTTTCTACTGTACGGTCGCACGTCTTCTGTCGAACCAGCATGTTCGAAAACCAGCCGGGAATCGTACGATTCTCGGCTGGTTAGAACGGTGCTCGGAAGATAAATGCTGAACGGGCCGGTGTGCGCACGCGCACACTGCCCGTTCAGCATTGCGGTCATCGGAAGCCCGCCCCTCAGGGGGGTGGCTTGCGATGATCGAGAGTGCGATCTGCCTGTCCAAGATAGGCAGATCGTACGTTTTTTTAATCCCTTTACAACCATCGCAAGACTAAAGTCTTGCGATGGTTGTAGAGTGTATGGCCACCTTAAGAGTACCTACAACAAAGTGTACAGTGTATAAAGTTAGCTCATTTTCTTAATTTTAATTGTTATGAAAAGATGATTTGGAGATACAATTGCCTAAACACATTCTGCCCTGTATCTAACGGAAAGGAATAGGGTAGCCTGAGACTTTGGCACCAGCTTATTTCTCGGTGATACAATAACGGTGGCCTAAAAATATCAGACATGCCTTTATTTTCCACAATATTGGTCCACCTGGAGCTTGGTGATAATCATGACGGTCTTCATGTCTTCCCTACTATAAGTTGTTTGCAGTCATCTGTAATGTGAGAATTGTTTAATTTTTTAATCTTTAAGAGATTTTGCATTTAAATTTCTAAAACTCATCTCAACCTGTTCTCTTCACATCGCAGCTCCAGGAGCGTCAGTTATACAGGTGAGACTGACAGATCTCTGGCTCTTCTCTATTAATATAGAATCTCTCTCTCTGTCTCTCTCTCTTCTCTCTCTCTCTGTCTGCTGTCTCTTCTCTCTCTCTGTCTGCTGTCTCTTCTCTCTCTCTGTCTCCTGTCTCTTCTCTCTCTCTGTCTCTCTCTCTCTCTCTCTCTGTCTCTCTCTCTCTCTCTCTCTCTCTCTCTCTCTCTCTCTCTGCTGTCTCCTCTGTCGCTCTCTCTCTCTCTCTCTCTCTGTCGCTCTCTCTCTCTCTCTCTGTCGCTCTCTCTCTCTCTCTCTCTGTCGCTCTCTCTCTCTCTCTCTGTCGCTCTCTCTCTCTCTCTCTCTCTCTGTCGCTCTCTCTCTCTCTCTCTCTCTGTCGCTCTCTCTGTATCTCCTCTATCTATCTATCTATCTATCTATCTATCTATCTGAAAAATGACATCTGGAGTCTGATTGGTTGTTATTTCGCACCCAGGATGTTTTCTAGCATCTGATTGGTTGTTATGTCACTCAAGGTTTTTTCTGGAGGTCTGATTCCATATGTTCACCTTTCATGTGTTTTCTGGAGGTATTGTTTTGAGGATGACAATAAACAAAATAAGAATTTAATGGCATTTTATTGCTACGTTCCTCCGGAAGTTTCAACTACCAAAGGTTGGGTTCATGTGATTGAGAATTGAGGTTACAATCTCACTTCATGTTCTGTGGAGGTCTTGTGTACAGAAGGCTGGAATCTTGTGACTGAGAAGTGATGTCTCCATTTCACTATGTTCCTCTGGAGGTCTCATGTGTCACCATCTCATTATGACATCACTTCACCTTTATTGGATTCATGTGAATGAGAAGTGATGTTTCCATCTTGTGATGTTCCTCTGGAGGTCTTGTGTACAGAAGGTTGGAACCATGTGACTAAGAAGTAATGTCTCCATCTCACTATGTTCCTTTGGAGGTCTCATGTGTAGAAGGTTGGATTCATGTGAATGAGAAGTGATGTTTACATCTCGTGATGTTCCTCTGGAGGTCTTGTGTCCATACGTCTTTTTTTTGATTATTGATGTCTTGTATGTTTCCATCTCGCTATGTTCCTCTGGAGGTCTCATGTGCGGAAGGTTAAAATCAAGTGATTGAAAATGATGTAATGTCCTGCTATGTTGCTCTAGAGGTCTTGTGTACTAGAGGTTGGGGTCATGTGATAGAGAAGTGATGTCTCCATCTCGCAATGTTCCTCTGGAGGTCTCTTGTATGGAAGGTTGGAATCATGTGATTGAGAAATGATTTCACCATCTCACTATGTTCCTCCGGAGGTCTCCTGTGTTGAAGGTTGGGATCATGAGATTGAGAAGTTATGTCACTATCTCGCTATGTTTACATCGAGGTCTTGTGTGTGGAAGGTTGGAATCATGTGATTGAGAATTGATGTCATGATCTTGTTGTGTTGCTCCGGAGGTCTCCTGTATGGAAGGTTGGAACCATGTGATTGAGAAATTACGTCACCATCTCACTATGTTCCTCAGGAGGACTCCTGTATTGAAGGTTGGGATCATGCGATTGAAAAGTTATGTCATCATCTCGCCTTGTTCCTCCATAGGTCTTTTTTCGATTATTGATGTCTTGTATGTTTCCACCCATCACAATGAATGGAATTAATGTCAGTGTAAAGAAGGGTGAAGTATTAAGCTGAGGATAGGTAGAAGTGAGTTATATTCTCTTCACTTAGCTGACATAAGTCTGTTGGTATGATCTCCATGTCTGCAGATAAAGTCTGTCCTTTCTAGAAACACGCACTCCTGTCCCCTTGATATGTAAGATATTCTGTGTTATGTGAACAACGTGTGCTATGAGGAACTTGTGTTCATTTACCTGCAGGGAGGGAAAATTCTGCATGTTGTGTACTGTAAATATTCACCTCAAGCCGCAGTATTTATTGATAAACAGCCCGGTCCTTTCATTATTGCAGAGGCCTCACTCCGCACACCAGGGGGTCCCTACAGTACACCCCCTCCCCAGGTTGGATAAACAGTGTTATCTCCTACCAACCCATGTACAGAGATATCGGGAAATGTTTTGGTCTTTTGGAATAAAATGATCAATTGCATTCTGAGAGCAATAAAACCCAGATGTATCAGAAGGTGACATCTTGTTTCCATATCATACTGTTACCAGCTTCAAGTATCTTGTCCAAAGAACTAAGTCAATTCTGGCCAGACTGGGGCCTTGCCATATGAAGGGTACTGTCCCAAGTGTTCATATGTGTGGTAGGACAGTCGCACATATTGATGGGATGTATTGTGCATGTGTCTACCTTATGAGACTCCTGTTTGGCTGTTGTATAGGAAGCATAGTGTATAGCATTTAAAGAAGATATCAACCCTTATTGGATGACGCTTAGTTTGCTCTGTCCACTGTGTACCAAAACAAATGCCATTTTTTTTTTTTTTAAAGAAAAGACTGATTTCCCCTTTTTTTCTTCCTTTGTTGCATCTCATTACTGCCGAACTCCCACAGCCTCTTCTTCCTCTATGCAATCCAGCGATGGTTTTGTGTCATTTCTGAGGGCAGAATGGTGACAACAATGGCCCATGCCTGTGTAATGTGCGTTGAAATAGCCACTTGTAGTCCTCGTCTCCATCGGAAGCCCATGGGCACAGGGTGACAATGCAGGAGCACATTCGGGACGCAGGGATAGCGCATTGTCTCCCCATTACAGGAAGTGTCTGAGCAAGGAAATTCATGGCAATATCACCAAGATATAATAATTAAAGATTTAGAAATAGCTTGCAAAAATAAGGTGGGGGGATTTATCAAAACTGGAGCAGAACGAATCTGGAGCAGTTGCCAATGGCAACCAGTCAGCTTCTCTCTTTAGTTTGTTCAGCTGAGATTTGAAAACCAAGTAGAAGCTAATTGCTTGCCATGGGCAACTGCTTCAGATTCCGTCTGCTCCAGTTTTGATGAATTCCTCCATTTATTTTAGTAATGATTATATGCAACTTTAGTATTTGGGTTTCTGTCTACATCAAATGGAAAGCTGTGCTGTGACAGCCGACATTCTTTCACTGTACCGATTTCCTGTGGGCAGGGGGTCTTATTTGCATCGGGATACCCCCTTTCATGAAGGGGCACCCAGATGCTGCCCGCCCCCCTTGTGAATGAGTAAGGGTTACTTGTACTCCTTATTCACTAAAGTGTTAAATTAAAATGTAAACAAACACATCAGACTTGCCCAAAAAATACTTGAATTGAACAAAAAACACCACCAAAGTTTTCGACATCTGAGTCCTTAGTCCTTCCTTCACATCTAAGTCTCCCCTTCACATCTGAGTCTCCAGTCCTTCCTTAACATCTGAGTCCTCAGTCCCTCCATCAGGAGGCAGCATGGCAGAGAGTGGGAGGTGTAGCACTCCTAGAGGGAGGTGAACGTCTATCCTTTTCTGAATGTATCCCACTTTCTCTGGATTAGCGTCATTCATTCCCATGGTGCTGGCGGCCAGCCTGCCTGCCTGCACCGTGGAAAGGCATGACGCTGTGTGAAAATTTCAAGGTACCACACGGTGCCACAGTACCCTGATTCAGAAATGCTGCTGTTCATTGTTCTTATACCAAAACTAATAACTAAATTACATTTTAAAAAATGCATTAGGTGAAAATTCTCTGTGAGTTACTTGTTATGTTATAACATCTGTTGTTCTGTACTTATAGTCAGAGTTGTACCAATGGGTCAGTTGCATTGTCAGCAGTTTCTATAGGGATGGTGTTAAACTTCCTAAACCAGTTGTCGGAGCTTCATTGTATATTGTAGAAGGTGTAGAGTGTGTATTGCTGCCTCTCCTAATCTCCTTGGGTGCCTCCAGTCCTGTAGAGGCAACTATGCCCCCCCCCCATCCCATTATAGCAGTTTAATACCTGGGTGGAACACAAGGTGTAGGTGAGCTGCGTCATACTGATCCGGCGAAGGGTTTATTAGCATTACACATTAGTCGTTAAAGTGTTTTTCTCCCATCAGAAAGAAAATGGCAAAATACCTGAATCATTGTCTATTGTCATTTCATGCTCATTACTCACAATTATAAGACACTTGTCAGAAATGCTGAATCAGGATTTTGTACTTCTCTGTCATATCAACCAATCAGATCCTGCTGTAATTTTACTAGTAGGGGTTTAAAAAAGAAAAATGGACCAAATATCCCCAGAATGACCAGATAGACATACTTGACGTCTATGTACCTGCTGGAAGCCATTTTTATACCAATTTGGTGCTCATTGTCAAATGTGGAACTTATGAGGTGCTTATTCTTGTTAAAAATAAAAATGTCTCTTTAATGTATTCTGTACAATGAAATCTGCCTGTGTCCTCGTGTCATTGTGTGTTTTTCTGTCTGATCTAGGGGTCTGGGTGGAGAGTTAATGAGACCAGCAGGTAAGCCTCATGTAATACCATGTAATGCCACACTTAACGTACTCCGGCCGGTCTTCCCTCCTAGAGCCCAATGTTATCAGTCCTCCTTGTATTCCCTGATCCCCATCAGATCGCAATCTCACTGAGCTGACCCGGGATAAACATTACAAGATTTGTTGCAGGCCTCCTATTATAGCTGGATTACTGTCTGCTTTCATTGCGGTATTAAAGGGATAGAACAAGCAGGATTGTCGTCTGAGCTCTTTAGCCATGTCCAGCCAGAAGGACTCAGCTACTGTATTGATGGTCTTCATTTCAAGCCTTTTGACCCTGTCCCCCACAATGACCTGGGGCTCAGAGCTTCATAAAAAGAGACTTGGGTCTTCTACAGTACATAGACCGACACTTCAAGTCGGCTGCCCAACTATCTGCACCAGAAATTAGTGGTCATCACATTTTTAGAAGTCATTTTGTCTGTGGTGCCATTAGTATCAGTCAGAGTTTTCTGTTATTCTCCTGCTGCAGGTTATGCCAGGGCTGGGCAAATCCAAGCAGCCAGGTAGCAAATGTCCCTTAAGAATTACAACTTTTGAGGGTTTTCTCTCAGCGTCAATGGAGCTGGCTCCTAAAAACAAAACCTGCTGGCTCCCGGAATCCATAATTAATTGTCCACCTTTGGGTTATGCAATATCTGGTTACTTGGTATTGACACAATGATTTTTCTTGTAGGCCGTTTGTCATTTATATAGTAATTATAGTTGTGATTCAGTGTTTGTTATTAACCTAATATATTGTTATGCCATTCATTTACACAGCAGTCTACATATTGCACATTCACATCAGCCCCTGCCCTCAAGGAGTTTACAGTCTCAGGTCCCTATCTCACATATGTACTAGGGCCTGTTTAGACAGTGGACAATAACTTTACCAGCATGTCTTTGAAGTATGGGGGGAACCAATGCAAAGGAAACCCTTGCATAGGGAGAGCATCCATACTCCATGCAGAGAGTGTCCTGGCCAGGATTCGAACCAAAGGGCCCCAGTGCTGCACAACAGAAGTGCTAATTACTAAGCCAATGTGCTGCCTATAGTCACTGTACTGCCCACATGAATTCTGCAGATGTATAGTATGTCACAGTATATGCAGAATATACTCTTAACAGGGTCCCAAGGCATCGTATGTCGTTGAACTGTCAGTAGTGTAGTGCTCCTTGACTATGGTTTGTGTCCTAATCTGTGTTTGCTTTTTTTTGTTTTGCCAGTTTGCCTTTTGATAGAAAATCTTTCCCTCTCCAAAATCCCACACCCGGGAGATGCTGCAATAGGTACGTTCATGTTAAAGGAAAGGTTAGGAATTTAACAGGAAATGCAGTAACCAGGCTGTATATGCAGGAGAGTTAGAAAGGGTATCACTGGGGGCAGTATGTACAGGAGAGGAGTGTGGAGGGTATGACAGGGGGCAGTATGTACAGGAGAGGAGTGTGGAGGGTATGACTGGGGGCAGTCTGTACAGGAGAGGAGTGTGGAGGGTATGACAGGGGGCAGTATGTACAGGAGAGAAGTGTGGATGGTATGACTGGGGGCAGTCTGTACAGGAGAGGAGTGTGGAGGGTATGACTGGGGGCAGTATGTACAGTAGAGGAGTGGGGAGGGTATGACTGGGGGCAGTATGTACAGGAGAGGAGTGCTGAGGGTATGATGGGGGCAGTATGTACAGGAGAGGAGTGCTGAGGGTATGATGGGGGCAGTATGTACAGGAGAGGAGTGTGGAGGGTATGATGGGGGCAGTATGTACAGGAGAGGAGTGCTGAGGGTATGATGGGGGCAGTAGGTATTTGGTTTTGTTTCTGCTTTGTGTGACATATCAGATGGCCAGCCAGGTACTGAACTGTTCATGAGAGGTTGCAGTGAGCAACATGTGAGGGTCTGTGAGCTCCATGAAGCCAGAGAGGTTGGTTGTATGAAGGAAATGTTTTGAATTGCTTGTTTTCTCCGTTTATAAATCCAGTAACTCATCTTTTTTTATTTCTATCTCAGCCGATTGGCAGCAGCTTATCAATGACACTTTGAAAAGCCTCCATTTGTTCTCCAGCTCTGCCCGTCAGAAGATAAAGGTACGGCCCTCTCACCCCATCAATAGGGTCTCTTACCAGACCTCCACAATACGTAGTGTCCTGTGTCAGATGCATGCATTATTTTCATCAGTGGACAGCAAAGATTAGAATTAGGACCACAGTACACAGAGGAGCCTTGATGAGGCCGGCGGCCTCCACATATTTTGCAAATGTGGTGCAATCAAAGCTTCTGTTTGAATGCAGATTGTTAGACAGTGAAATTTGTTTTGTTGCAGGCTGGCTGGTATGTGTTCTGGGAAATGTCTGTATTTGGTATAAGCACATTCAAATATTTTTATATATTCATAACAAGCAGCAAATTAACTTTAAAGCAAGCCCCACGGACCTCTGTATCTACAGGCACTGTGGAGCAAATAATTCTTATGGTTGACAACAGAGGCTCTGAGGCTGTCAGCTTGAACTTGTAGGTGACAGATTCTCTTTATGGAGCCTTACTTGCAATATAGGAGACGGTGCACAGCATAGTGCTCGGTCTCCTGTGCAGCCCGGCTTGTGACAGCTGAGACAGGAAGGGCTGTGAGTACAGTGCTCCTGTCTCACTGTTCAGAGAATGAATGTTCTCCGGTCTGCTCCCCCCTCTCCTGAAGTAATTTGCCCCCAAAAGAGCAGGGGACCCCAAAAACCACGGTGGGAGGGACAAGCAGGCTGCAACAAATGCGGTTGTACAGCCGCCCAGATCACTTGTACAAAACGAGCTGCGGCTTTCCTGCTCTACATCTAGTCCCAGGCATTGGGCGATAGGAATTGGGCACCCCCGAGTAACTGATTGAAATATATTTGTAAAGTGATACCACCCCTGTCGCCCCCTTCTCCCCCCACGCCCACCCCGGTATAAACACTTCTCAGATAATTCGTCAAGCTGAGTCGGGGGAAATAATGCTGTTTTTATATAGTCGTTTGGAGCCATAAACATGTCTTGAAATTTAGTATCTGTAATTCTTCGTCATGTCTCTTTGTCTGTGATGTGATAATCCCCATGTTCTACTCATTGCCTGCAGGAAGCCGCTGTGTCATCCCTGTCCGCCTTGTGTAATGAATTTTATCAGGACCCGGACGGAGAGGTCGATCCAGTCCAGCGAGGTAGGTGATTCACATCAGGGCCTTCTTTGTTTTTTATTTCTGAAGGGACCAAATTAATGACAGGAGCCGCAGCAGCCATGGCTGAGCTATGTTAAGACAATTAACTTTGGGACATATGGACCCAGCCCTGTGGTCACACCTACATCTCTATACTAAGAGCTGCGTTTTAATTGGACGGGTGGCGTTTGCCATGATTCATTCATGTTTTTTGTATCCTGAAAGAGGAAAAGAGGCCGCAGGGGACGAAAGTAAAGGGATTGTTCCGTACCGAGCCCTGGAGCCATTTGTAGGTGTTTCTGCTTTAAATTGCACCATGGTTGTCTTAGACTTCCTGTCTTGCCACAAGAATCAACATGTCAACCAAGTTTTTCACCATGTCGGCATGTAAGTGCAGAGGAGCAAAGTGACATATTCAAATGGTGATCTGAACAGCTGTTGTCTAGTGAAGAATTATATTATAAATAGGGATGTCCCGATGCCACTTTTTCAGGCCCAATTACAAGTACAAGTACATCACCTCATGTACTTGCCGATACCAATTACCGATACTTTTTCTTAAAGGGACAGTTGACTTTAAATGATCCATAGTACAACTACATGTTATAACTGGTCCAGTGGGAGGAGCTCCAGGTTGGGTCCTAATTCAGCTGGCTTAGAGGTGCCTGCCCGCTAAATTAGAACCCCACCTGGAGCTCCTCTCGCCTGACTCGTCCCCGCTCCCCTGCTCTTGACTGGCCGCTGCAGGGTCATCTGGCAGTCTCCGGGTCCTAATTTAGGTGGCCGGAGACTGCCAGATGACCCCGCTCGGAGCGCTGCCCACCGGAGCAGCAGTGACGCGACGCTCGGCAAGTAAGAAGAAAAAAAAACAAAACATAGCGCAAGCTTCGGTGCTAGGCTTCGGGGCATTTTGACAAGTACAAGTACTTGTCAAAATGCCCTGTATCGGGCCCGATTCCGATGCTAGCAGTTATATAGTCAGGAGCTGAGGAAACCCAGCGGGCCAGCATATGACATCATTACCGAGGACAGGGGGGTATCATGAAAAATGGTGTCTTTACTCACAATGTAGGAAAGGGTTCTTTACTGTGAGATCGGAAAAGACACATCAATTGATTGCAACCAAAAAGATATTAAATTATTCTAGAAACACTTATAAAGAATGATCAAATTTATCAAAATAATCCTCCTTGACCCCCAAAGACAATCGTGCTCCCCGGATAAAAAATGAAATGTTATTCCCTTGTAATAGCCAGCTACGTTTTTTGTGTTTTTAGAAACACCCCCAGCCTTCTTTTGAAGAGACGTTGGCTAGAAATAGCTCCTGTCGGCCTCTGTTCCTCATTTTCACAGTTTTTACTGTAAGGAAGCCTTTCTGTATGTTGAGAATAAACCTCCCTCCTCCAGGTGGAAAGAGCACCCCTTGTCTTTTACAATGACCTCATAGTGAACACCTTTGCACAAAGGATTGTTCTGTAGGCAGCAAGTCAGTGATGGGATCTTAAATCGGACTGGATGCAGAGG
>NW_017306394.1:735279-756025 GCF_000935625.1 Nanorana parkeri
CCGGGGCGGCTGTCGTCACGCGGGGCGGCTGTCTGTTGTCACCCGGGGCACCGGCAGAGAGAGGAGGGGCTGCCAGCGGGATAAGGTATGTCAGTGATTTTGGTGTCACCCGGTGTGGGCCGCAACCCCCACTGACTGGATGGTTCCGTTACGAATAGTATTAATAGTAATACATAGGGAAGGATTGAACAGATGTTTTTTTCGACTTGCTGCGATTTTAAAGATGCAAAACATGTCCTGTAGATCTGCAGAATATGATTTAAAAAAAAAAATGCCCAGACACTCATTTTGACAGTGTAGCCTGGAGTGGGGTAGGCGACCTTGGGACTACAAGTCCCATGAGGCATTGCTAGACTCTGACAGCCACAGGTATGACTCCCAGAGGCAAAGGCATGGTGGGATTTGTAGTTTTATCACAGCTAGAGGGCCGAGGTTGCCTCTCCCTGCTATATACAGTGGTAATGTGTCCTTGGTTATCGCATCTGCCTGATCTCCGAGCCTGTACAAGTGCTGACTCTTATCTACATGCAGTGCCTGATAGTGGCCAGCAGAGGGCAGACTACTTCCAGTGTGACTAAGGAAAGCAGTGATGTCACCCACATGAGCTCATTATCCGTATGACAAGTATCGCTCGTTAGCTTTCTTGACGATTTTAAAGGCTCTTTTGATGAAGACTTCACAGATTAAGTATCACTGAACTCAGCTGACTCCTTTGTAGTTGTGCGGTGTTCCAGGGTGTGTGCTCCCGGAGTATCGGGGGGGAGGGGAGGTTATTCCTGCACAGGCAGCTGGAATGGAATATGAACTGAAAAGTGCAGTTGTGGTTCAGCAGCTTTTAATCCTCCTTTCGGTTCTCTCTGCTGCATTCAGTCTTCAGCCCATCTTCTTCTCTGTGCTTTTTGCTCTGGTCAGTACACAAAACTACAATAGCAATCATTAATGCGCCCCCTTTTTATCCTTTTTCCTGTAACATGTAACAGGTAGCATTTTGAAAGCTGAACTCCAGGCAAACGGCTAAATACACAAATGAAAAGGAGCTACAAGGATTTATATTTCTGTACATCGAGTTCTGGGATTTACAAACAGCACAGCCCTGTCTGTCAAGGCACGAGACTGGATTTGTATCTACTGCAGTTCACTATCTTTGACTATTCTTGCCCCCCAGCCTGGGATTGAACAGTGAAGGAGAAGTGGCAGACCAATGTGATATCTCTATCACTCTGCTCTCTCCTCCTGTCATCATGTCACCTGTTAGCACATGATCGCTGCAGCCTAACTGATCGGATCCTTGTGCAGCCTTTTCCTTTCATAGTGTGAGCTCTGCTGTACTGGCACTGCAAGAGGCTGGTAGTAAGTCACATTCAGGTACTCACACTGCTTGCATGTGGAAACAATACTTTTAATGATGTATTAAAGAGGACCTTTCCCCATATCTGTAAAATAACAACAAAGACACCTTTAGAAATGTTTAATAATGACAATCTACACACAGATACTTCTAGATAATTGCCGGGTTTGTATTCTTTGCATTCCTGATTTCTCTTTTCTTCCCCAGTCTTCTGACAGTGGTCATGTTTACTAAGGGCAGATTACTAGCTCTCCTTTTACTTCCTGGATTTCTGGCACATGTGACTAGACATGTGACCATGCGCATCATCTCAGGGGAGGAAAATGCCTTTCCCTGAGATGAGATTTCCCAGCAATGGTCTGCCGATGACAAGGCAATCCCAGTGCGCATTGCTCTGCCAAACTGAAGTCATTTTGCCCTTTGAAAGCAGGAAGTGAATGCTCTGCCAGTGTCAGTGTTTCACAATCACAGCATTCTACACCTGACATGTCTATGTTATTATTAATCATCATACATGGAGGGATGCATGGGGAGAATTTGAGTGTAAAGATCTGCTATAAGGAATGCAGAGCTGCAATATTCTTTGTATTTTATACCTGCACGGGGTTCAGCTTTAAGACCCGCTGCCATGTTCCAGAATTGAGGTATAGAGCTTTGATCTGCAGCCAAATGTTCATGTGGGAGCTGTCATTGTGGGTGAGGGGCAATATAGTGACAGTTGGGGGCGGGGGCACTGGACAGGAAGTCTGCTTTGTGCTGGAAAACATCTTCATTTGAAGTGCCTTCTAGGCTTTTTCTTGAATATAATAAGCCGTTTGTGGTAAGTGACTACTACGTGTTGTGGCCCTTTAAGAGGGGGTGAAGCCTGCAGTACTATGTCATTATTTGTATCTCATCTCACCAATATTGAGCAATAGGAGTTCAAGTGACCTTCTCCATCTTCATAGTGATACTGAACTCCATTCATCAGTCATTAGGCGTTTGTGTTTAATTTGCACTCCCTTTGACTCCTGCCCTGCTATGCACCCCATTTAAAGGTCGCCAATCACCTAAATCTCATAGAAGCTGTGGCACGTTCCTGTAGTTTTAGGAGTCCTTTTCAGGCTTTTAAAATAATCATTGGTGATCCTTCTTCAGGCTCTTCCTGTTATAATGGCAACCCTCTGTCCTTGTCTGCACATTCTGCTCTTGTGTTCTTACCCTGTGATGAAACTCCCCATAGGACTGTAAATGTCTGTGCCAATGATCATTGCGCAGACATGGTCCACCATTGCCACCGTCAGGAAGCCAGTCCTGAGCAATGACTCGCCCTATGAAGAATCGTAACGTGAGACTTTTATGATCGTATCTGGCCAATGTGGTATGATTTGACCAATCACAAAAGACCGGCATCTTTTATGATTGGTCAGATTTGCTATTTTTTCCAATTCTTTTAGCCGGTGCACATGTAACCCCCTGGCAGTACAACACCATTGGCACTGATGGGGTGATAGCTGGGTGTGGATGTTAGATGAAGGGGAATGGGGGTAGCTGTTTCTCTATCTGTACTATGATGGTGGTATCATCGTTCATATCAACATATGTTTTGTACACAGATGGCATGTTGCAGTTTTACATCGGGCAGCTCCAGAGCTCGGTAGAGATGACTCGCTGCGGATTCTCCCTGGCACTGGGTGCCCTGCCACGGTTCATGCTCAAGGGCAAGCTTCAACAGGTATGAGCGATGTGCGCACACTGACACGGGGGGGGGCTAGTCTTGCCAGGACCATCTGTCACCTCTGCGTGCATTCAAATGATATAGAAACTGTGACTCTGCACTAATTAGCAGTATGCAAATGAGATACCAGAACTAGTCACATGACATAAGTGTATTTCCTGCTGCCTCACCAACTCGGGAAAAGTGCAAATCACTACGGAGAGGCATTTTATAGGTGGAGAGCCCCGGGGTATGTCATAATCATGGGCTGCTCGAACACTGAATATGATCGGGTATCTGTGTGTGTCACGGAGGCCTGAGCAATCCATGACGTTTAGGGGAATACCAGCTCAGACCTAAAGGCTTTGTTTGTTTGGGATGAAGTAAGAAATGGTTAAAGCCCGGGGTGGGCACCCTGGGCACTCCAACTGTTCTGGAACTACAAGATGCTGAACAGTACAAGACAGTTGATGAAAGACCCAGAGACTGATGAATGCAGCATTCTGGATATATTCTGGATGCACCGATACTAGTATCTGTATCAGTGCTGATGCCAAGTATTTGGGTGAGTACTTGTAGTTGTCCAAATGCTCCGGCTTCATGCTCACTCGTCACTTGTGATGAGGGAGCTTGGAGTCGGCTTCCCAGCCAATCAGGAGGCCGGGCAGCATGTAATGACGCTGCCCGGCCTGGCTTCCTTAATGGGACTTCCGGTATATGTATTCGGTTTCGGTGAGCACCGGAAAAAATATATTCGTACTCAATACCGAAATACCGGTATTGATGCATCCCTAATATATATAGAACTGCAAAAGTTTTAGGCAGGTGTGAAAAAAGTAATAATACAATACAAGCGTTAACCACTGCGCCACTGAGCTGCCCTGTACTAGGGTGACAACGCTCACTCACTGTGTCTGTGGATTAGCAACATTGTCACCCTAGGACCCTAGGTGCGTTAAGACTACAGAATCCCCCCCACCATTCTTCATCTCCTTAAGAGAGAGATGATCTGCACAGGGCTGATACGATTGCTTGAGATTTCAGTGCAGCAGAGAACGCAGGAACCTATAAACACACTGGATTTTTGGCAGGATCAACTGTTTTTTTGTTATTGCCCTTCTAGACCAGATGTAACAAAATGCTTCCCATGCTTACCAGACCAAAATGTAGGCAATGGGAGAAGTCATTGTTGGGGTTTCCATACACTAAGTGGCCACTGAGATGGGAAACGAAAGTCTCGAGCACAGAAGTCGGCAGGTGTATGGGCAGCGGATCTGTAGATGGTTCTGGGTGCGGGAGCGTGATTGCAGTCTATGGATAGCAGGACGTGTAACCTGACATGTGACATTTTGTTTTGAAGGTCCTGGAAGGCCTGCGGAGGGTCACCTGCATCTCCCAGAAAGACGTCAGCTTTGCTGAAGCCAGAAGAGACGCCCTGAAGGCCATATATCTGTACGTCATTTATTCTGCTTTATGGTTTTTATTCCCGGCGGGGATGTTTTGTTGTGTTATGAAGATTGTATGGATATGGTAATGTGATGGGCCTGCAGGTACAATGATTCCATCCATCTGATCTTAGTAAGAGGAGTCTGATTACATGATGGGATCTGCTTTCCCTTTTCATCGCCCCTCCAGCATCCCCTTTCCCCTGAGTTCTTCTTTAGAGTGGATGGAAAGGCTAAAGTAACCCACGTGTAAAACGTTGCCTTCCCTCTAGTCTCTGCATACAGATTGTAAGAAATCTCGGTGTCAATACCTTTCCTCTAATCTTCCTTTAAGCTGCGACACCGTAAAGCTCCTCTGTGTAGATGTGCAAGCTGACAACAGGACTGAACCACGCAGAGCTGTGACTTCACCCACCGGCTTCCATTTCTCTAGCCCGTTGTCACTTACACTGAGGAACCGGAGCTTTGGAGTCACATGACCACTCAGAAGAAGATTTAAAATGTTTTATTTACACTGAGATTTCCTACAAACCGCATGCAGTCTGCATAAGATCAGTGGGGGGAGGCCATGCTTTATACTTGGGTTGTTTCAGCCTTCCCTTCTACTTTAATGCAAAGGACACGTTCAAATAAAAACATAAAATAAATAATTGCCCCCTTACAGCCTGGCTTCCGGCATGCTCGCCTGGGCAAGGGTGATGTCACTGGGCACGATTTGGAACCCTTAGCTTTCCAGGACCCTGCAGTTACAGCCAAGTGACGTGACCCTCACCTGTGCAAGCCAGTGAGTAAGCCAGGTTATGTTTTTTTTTTTACTTTAAAGGAGAACTATGGGGTTAGGGCTTTTCCCAATAGTTCTCCTTAGGGTAACGGGAGGACACAAACTAGCGCCCTTCCGTCACCCTAAGCTCAGTATACCGCGAGCTGTAGCTCCCTATATACTGAGAAGACGCAGCTGAAACGGGTCCCGACAATTATGTCTGGATCCGCCCAGCTGTGTGAGTGACAGCTGGCTCTGCCTATCTAGAGGCCATTCCACCAGTCAGCGCTGGCGGATCGGAGCGGGGGGAATCCAGCCCCTCCCCTGTCACGGCAGAGAGCCGTGACAGGATCGAGAAGTGAGCGAACGCCGGTATGTGTTCGCTCACTTCCCGATCTACTGAGCCGACCTGTGACAGTCTCATTGTCACAGGTCGGCTAGAACTATGAGGTGAGTGAAAAGCACCCACCTCATAGTTCTCCTTTAAGTAAAAAAGTGAGGCAAAATCTCCTTAAAGGATACCCAGCCAGCAATAAAACCTTGAACCCTTCCCTGCACCATCCTGAAATGAGCAGAGTTCCTCTTAAACCTTTACTGAGCTGCTGACTGTGTAGCTGCAGGTCTGGCACAAAGCTTGTGCACAACCAGGAAACATTTTCTCCATTGTACACCAACTCTTCCTCCCTCTGCTCTCCAGGGTCTGCCAGAGTGTGGGGGTCATCGCTGATGGCTCACCGGACGACGTGTTGTGCAGGGACAACGTACCCCTCGTCTACAAAACACTATTAGACTGCATGAACGACTACACCACCGACAGTCGGGGGGATGTGGGAACATGGTAAGAGACTCTCAGAGATCACCAGAAAGGGGTTTTCTTATCGGTACAATTATTCGGGTGCATAATCCACATGAATCATGATATTACATCCTTTAGAAGTTAAGAACTGAATATGTGTAATTTTATTTATCTTTAGGGGAGACAAATCTCATTACTTTTCAGTATTATTATTATTATAATACAGGATTTATATAGCGCCAACAGTTTACAATCCCAATACAATTCAAGACGGTAAGGACGGCCCTGCCCCTGAGGGCTTACAAGATAAAAGTATCTGAACTCCCACTCCTTTCTCATAGACATTTGTGTTTAAGTAACATTTCAAGTGAAAAGTCAATGTGTCAGCTTTAGATTGAAAAGACATTTCCATCGTATTTCTGGAGAATGGTGAATAAGTTCCATATCATTTCTGTGATGTCGCAATATAACAGCTTCAAAGGCCCGGTGATGCAGCAGAACTTTTTATTCTCTTTGCATACTCATATTGAACCACAAGAGGGCAGCATTGCACAGTGTATACATTTGTCTTGAGACGATAAACTTTGTGTTTGCTGCAACCAAGTTCTGATTTCAGTAACCCCCATCATTCCAACATGACTTGTTACCCTATATAAGTAAGTGGGAAAACCACGTCAAAGTTTAATAAGTCTTCTATAGCGCTGTTGATTTATATAACCATTATTTGGCTCTTATCCCACTGGCAAAAATGAAAAATGGGGCATACATCTCCTATGTTATTTATATGTTATCACTGCAGTCAGTGGGCAGAGTAGTGCAAATCATTCTATTATACTCCCACGGGCAACTGTACATTCACAGCTTGTGGTATACAGCACAGATTCATTTGTGCAGCTTGCATAGAGCTTGATAACCCTCATCAGTGCACGATACATGACTTCAATGTAGAAGAGCTCAGGTAGCAACAACACAGTAAAACCACTAAGATGATCGTGATGTGGGTCAAAATAGGATCTCAAGAAGCCGAATGGGAAGAAAGGGTAAAAGGTATATTTGTAACTAATATCCTATCCTGTTCCTGTGTTCTAAGTTCAGTATTTTATTATGTAGCTGTGACTGTAGACAGTCGCTTCTCGGCCTTTTGGCTAAGATCAAGTGTAGTATGTGTTCTCATCTGTGATCAGGAGGGGAAAGGAGACGTCGTACTGGCCTTCTGGCTTGTATGGCAGGAATCTGAGTACGCTGCCTAAGTGATGGGGTCCCAAGGGGTCTTGTCTATGGAAAGGAAACCAAATTGAGCGTCCACTCACGTAAGAGTGGGGTCAGGAGTACTTGTCGGGTGCTGGCATCTGGCATGGCCCAGTTCCTCCTGATTTGAATGGATCTACCTTGTCTGGCCATGGGCTGGGAAGGCACAAAGCCTGTGGTGTTTAATGCCTCCTGGAGTGGTGACCCAGGGGTGCCCTAGTAGCACTATGGGTTTGGGACCCCACTGTGTGAAAGGCATGTTGGCCACGACACCATTGCTTTTGTTGTACATCCCCTCTTGGGCTAGGCCTTTTGGCTAACACCAGGGGTAATTTTTATTACCGGGGGGAGGTCAGGGGTGGGCCCTGCCTCTTTGGGAGACGGACCCTTTAGATAGTGCCCCTTCTGTGCACTTTTTGTGTGTTTTACATCCACTTTTTTGTTCACTTTTTGGGTGTTTCGATGCACGCTCCACAGGCTAAAAAAAAAAGATATTTCTTAAAGCACAAGATATTTACATGTCTTATTCTATCACAGATCCTGAAAATAAGGGGACTATTCCTAATTTCTGGATAGTGGGGTGAGCCATGCATATAATTCCTTTATGCCCCTTGGCATGCAGTACTACTGCTTCGGTATAGCACAGGGACAGCGTAATATTATTGAGCCATTTATTTCAAAATGCATACAACTGTTTCAGATTTGTTCACAATCATCAATGCCGTTCATGGCAGCAATGGCTTCCATGTGGTTGGGCTTGGGGACCAATGAGAAAGTATTATAGTATGAGTGAGTGGAGGGCTTTTGGTTCCTTCTGACCAACCTCACTATAACTCTTTCATTATAAAGCAGTAAATATTGTCACATGCCTGATAACAGGACCGCAGTCTTATGGTTTAGTTGGTCTCTGTACCCTGTATTCTTGTGTGAGAGCGACTAACAATATCGTTTTGACCGTGGAATGCTGCCCCAGGGCAGATGTCTTGATGATGGAATGCCGCAGAGCTGGGCACATCGGCCCTCCGCTGCATGTTGGTGGCACACCCTAGGCGTGCAGCAAGACATGAGGAATGGAGTCACTTGTTTCCTTTAATAGTTTGCGCTCCTGTTTTGGATGTGGCTGAAAAGCTAGATGGACCTGGAACATTGTAATGACACAACCATCTTGTCTGTTTTCAATAACAGACGTCTATTTTATCAAAGTCTCCAGTCGTGTCTTGTCACAATAAAAATAGATGACGTCGATGAACATGGCTGCCGCTTCTTTATCAGCTCTTCCTTTGCCAGGCTAACCCATCAGTATTCATGTGTACATGTCCAGTCTCCTCTGCCCTAGCTTCAGCATCATTAGGGATGCACCGATAGCGGTATTTCGGTATCGAGTACGATATTTTTTGTGGTACTCGCCAATACCGATACCGGGAGTCCCATTAACCAGTTGACATCCGCGGTGTTAAACCCCCTTCCCATCCAGGCCATTTTTCAGTATTCAGCGCTGCGGTACTTTGACTGACATTTATTCCGTCATGCAGCGCTGTACTGAAATGAATTTTATACCATTTTTTGGGGACAGATAGAGCGGACACGAACGAGCACATATAGACGATCGGCTGGCTATAGAGCCGCTGATCGCCTATATGTGAAACACCCGGTAACGGGTGTGTGCAATGGTCGGGTCTTTTCTGCCCATGCGTGCCCGCTAGGGGGCGTGCGCGAGCAGAAAAAAAATGCCGCCTGGCGACGGCAACCCGCCAATGCAGCAGTGCCGTCCGTCCGTTTTTTTACTACGGGCGGACGGCAAGAGGTTAAGGAAGCCAGGTGGCGTGTAATGACTCACTGCCTGGCTTCCCGATTAGCAGGGAAGCCGTCTCCATGCTTCTCGTCACTATGCTACATGTGGTTCATCTTGGACCACATGTAGCAAAAGATAAAATTGGGTGCTACAGACAAAACCATCCCCAAGGTGGAGACTCATAGTTTAGAGTTAGGACCGCACTACACAGAGGGGCCTTGACGAGGCTGTGCGGCTTTCACATATTCTGCAGAACACGTCTATCTAAACCTCGGTTTTTAACCTTAGCGGTTAGGCAGGTTTTTTTCTTTGCATGCTGGCTGGTGAGTGTGCTGGGAAACTTTTTGCTGTTATAGGGTCTCTTCAGAAACGCACCTCTGCTCACATATGAGTTGTGTAAAGTAGAAGAAACTTACAAATGTAATGATAACATATCTAAATGTGGTTTTTAATGTGCCTATGTTGGTTAATCTGCTCACCTGTCCCAATGACATTTTGCAGGGTGCGAGAAGCAGCTATGGGCAGCCTAATGGATGTCACATTATTACTGGTGGGAAGCGAGCCCGACCTCATAGGAGAAGACTTGTAAGTAACACACACACAACAACAACACTGCATGCAGTGACAAGGAAGATCTTGTCTAAAGTGCTCTTTACCTGCAATGTAGAACATTATTTAGGAAGCTGTGTAGTATATCTATAGTCTGTAGTGTAAAGGCAACACTTATATATATTTTAAAGTTTTGGATGGAGTATGGTAGGGCTAGGACCCCAGTCGCGTTTTCATCGTTGTCTGTGTTTTCAAATTTGTACATATCCCACCAAAGTAGGCGGTCAGGAGGAAATCTTCCTATATGGTTTAGGAGGGGAGTTACTTTTTGAGGGGAATTTATCAAAATCTGGAGCAATTGCCCATGGCAACCAATGATCTTCTCTCTTCAGTTTGTTCAGTTAAGATTTGAAAATGAAAGGGAGAAGCTGATTGGTTGCCGTGCACAACTGCTCCAGATTTTGTCTGTTTTGAGAAATTCCCCTTAGATTCTTCTCATTACCTGTTGCATCTCTGGGACGGGAAGTAAAGGGAAAATTTGCTATCGGGGACGCAGCAGAAAAAAAAAAAGACAGTTTTTGTTTTTTAGACGTTGCCTACTCTATCCAAAATGTTAATCCTTAGTAATGTATACCTGTTTCCCCGGGGTCTACTGGCTGGTCACATGACATCTTTGGGTATTCTTCTCCTTCCTGTGTTGGTGGACAGTCATCAGTACTATGAAGAGCAGACATCATATTGTATCATAACCTACCCCCATGAAGTGTGTCCATCACCACCTGGGCTCACAGGAAGTGGGTTCAATAATTTTGGAATCCTAGCAGAGGAGTGAAGGTGATTGGCTTTGTGGGTGATTCACTTTACATCAAGTGCATGTAGCGTTCAATCTCCTGATTGGTTCACAAGCATTTTCCGACCAGTCCCCTCTTGTTCTTTGTTGCAGAGTTGCCCTTGAACTAGTCTTTAATTCTTTATCGGATTTTAGTTTTGTGTCTCAGCTGAAATAAAAACATGGCTGGGCCTTCCATTCAAAGATCTGACCGTTGTCTAATGATTATTACCTGCCGCTATCTCTTGCAGCTGCCGAAGAATGATGTGTGCCATAGCTCAGCAGTCTGCTGAGAAGATTGACCGCTTCCGAGCTCATGCCGGCTCGGTGTTCCTCGGCCTTCTTTATCAAGATAACCCGCCTGTGCCGCACATTCCACACCGGGAGGAGCTGGAGCGAATATTCCCTAGGTAATCCGATACGTGACCTCTTGTACCGGACGCTAGCAGTGATTCTTTGCAGTGAGAAATGACTGGTATTCTGTGAGGATAAATGTCAGGTTCTGATATTCATTGTGATTGGCTGTTACAGACTTCTCCTGCTTATCAATAAAAACAAGCAAATTGGGGGCCTCCTGTTAATTTCACAGACAAGCATGTGTCATGTGGATCAATGTGATAATCATGTCTCCTCCTTCTGATTCACCGATATACCGACAGATTACATATCTGCTTGTTTATCTTTTACATTTGTATATAAGCACCAATATTTGTTATAACCGCAGCATATGCCTTCCTCCCCAGATCCCAGGCAGGTTCATTGAACTGGAATGCCCCGTCACAGGCCTTCCCTCGTATCACGCAACTTCTGGGATTACCCACATACAGATATTGTGTTCTTTTGGGATTAACAGTTTCTGTCGGTGGCTTAACAGAATCAACGGTAAGAATATTATTTCCTGATATATGTAATGTTCTTGTGCCCGGACCGTACAAATCTCTGATACTCACTGAAAACCGCAGGACATGGTCTGGTTTGTTTACTGCGGGCCCTTTGTCCTCTTCTTCCCCTCAGGATTCCCTTATCACCCTTACTGTGTGCTTATCTCTTAATTGTTAATTAAGTGGGGGTGTGGCTTAGTGAGTGTCATCCTCAGGGGTGGGACCTTAGGTAATTAGGGGGTGTAATCATTTCAAGAAATGAAGAAGAGAGGATACAAACATGTCAGCCGGAACAAAGGGGTGATAAACACTATATTCTGCATGTGTCTCTGTTGTATGTACTATAAATGAAAGATATTTATATGGTTTGTTGCCCCTTTAAATAAATCTCTAAGGACTCATTCACATGGAGCATATTGCCCCATATAGCATGAAGGGATGGTTTTTCATGTGCCCGGAGTTGGAGGAAGACGCGTGCAGACTGATCATGTAAGTCTGTGAAGACACAGGAGGCACCCTCGCACACTGCTTCCCGCAGTTCTGAATTTTGACAGCCACACACAGACTGTGCACAGACCTGGATCCATCATACATGCGTCCGTGGCCGTACACCATCTGTGTGCAGCTGTCAAAACTCGGAGCTGCAGGAAGCAGAGTGTGAGGGCGCACAGCTCCTACATCTCCATAGACTTACATGAGCTGCCCGCTCGCTTCTTCCTGCAGCTCTGGGCGCATGAGAAAATGGCCCTTCACACCATATGGGGCAACTCACCCAGTGTGAATGAGCCCTAAATTATGTTTCTGTGCAAAGTGGCAGCATGACCAAATTATCATTTTAAGCAAAGAACCCTTCCTGGGAACACGCATGTGTGCTGCCTGCTTGCCGCATACATACATGTGAGGGCGTTTGATTTTTTTGGTTATTGTGTATTTGCAGTACATCATACAGTACATCATACATGAGTAGTACCGAACCAGGAAACAAAAATCACCTTCTGCGCTGTACTAGGAATGGGATGCAGTTGTGGGGAGAGGCAAAGACACTTTATTGCTCTTAAAGTGATATTAAAGTCAAACTATTTCAAATGCTGATGAAATCACTTACAATGGAGGCTGCTCCTTGATGTTTAAAGGTTTTAGCTTCCTACAGAATCAGCTGGTCACCTGAGCATCCTGACTTTCTGATTGAGGGTGGCTCCTTTCCTTTGCAGGGTCCCATGGAGTTACCCTTGTGTGTGCTACTAAGCTGTGTGTGTCTCCACAAATACACAAACAGAGCAAAGGAAGTCACTCCCCTCTGCTCCACCTTTTTACTAAAGGCAAATTAATATATCTCCCTTTACTTCCTGGAACTCTGGCACATGTGACTAGGACATGTGACCATGCACATCATCTCAGGGGAATTTCCCTGAGATCTCATGGGATTACAGATGAGATTCCCCAGCAATGCTCTGCTGATGTGACCTTCCCAGGATGCAACGCTTGGTCACAGATTATACCATTTGTGCCAAAGAGAACCAGGAAGTAGAAAACAAAACAAATGTAAATAAAATGAAAATATGTTTGGCTAATGAATATAAGATGATTTCATATCAGGATGCAGAGCTGTACGCTGAGGTGATTTCTAGCCAAAGGGAGTAAAGGTCCGCTGTAAAATGACGAATGGCTGATGCTTCCGGTACAAACTGTGTCTGCTGCAAACAACAACGCTATATGTACATCTATAAACCATTCCCGGTATACGGGGAGGATTATCTGTCAGCGATCATATGTAATTGTATCACAAACCTGTTTACTTTCTGGATGAACTCCCAGGAAATGTTCTGACTTCTGCAACCTCAGCCGCCAGTATTCTGCTTCCTGTCCCTGTTCTGTTGGGGTTAATGTGGCCCCCAAATAATAACGTTTGATGTAGAAGTGGCATTTCTTTTCTCCTCTAGAAGAAGGAATTACGGCTCTGCCCATTAGAAGGTTCAGAACATAAATAACTGTCTTTTGGTTATATTAAATTTCTTCCCATTTCTGAGCACTTTACCGGAGCCCGTCAGGGGAACTCGCACAAGCCCCTTCTTGCCCGCAGGCTTCACAGTATGAGGAGAAACCCACAATCAGTGTAATCGGGGCTGATTATTCCGATCAGGTTACACAAGGGAACACTGTAATTACTGTTTACATATCTTGAAAAACCATTTCACTTTGCTCATCAGCAAACACTTAATCCCACAGTTCAGTGAGCGGTGCTGGCTTTGTGCAGCGTGAGACAGTCTGAGCATAAAAAGGCTTTTTTTTTTCTGGTCCCTTGAGGGATACAGGAAGTCTTTTACCTGCCGGTTATACTGCCGCCCACAGGAGGATTTGACAAAGAACAAACCTGTAGGCCAGCCCATGAGAATCCCCTCTGCTACCAGCATGACTCAGTATTTAGTGTCCTCAGGGGATGAAGGCCTTTTCTTCAGCTGTACTTTATAAAAACATAGGGGAAGAAGAAGGGTGCGGGGCTTCATGTGTTTAACCACCTCCCTTCCATGGCCATTCCTGAACGGCCGGACGGGAGCCCTATAGGAGCAGGAGGGCATCTCAAGATTCAAGCGATCGGGCGTCTATAGACGCCCCTATAGCTTGTAGTAGGTGCTGGTGAGCACCCCCTTCACCGTCGCTGCCGTTCCCGAGATCCTGGGACCAGCACGACGATTCTGTCACTGGAGATCAAAGGGAGATCAGTACATGATCGTCCTCTGGTCCCCCGAATGCAGGAAGTGATGTATATTACATCACTTCCACATTCTGCTGTCACTCTCCAGCTTCAGAAGCCGGAGAGAAGCTGATGAAGCAGATTTCTGGGGGTCCATAGGTGACATTAGGGATCTTGGAGACCCCTGATGTCTCCATAAAGAGGACCTGTCATGTGAATTGTCTATCACATAGGGGGAATTGTCACAAATAAAAAAAAATTAAAATAACACAATTTTTTTTTAAAAAGTCCCCCGCCCCCCCACATACACACACACAAACATGCATCAGGTGTGCCTACGTGCGAAAACATATTGCCGCGAACATCGGAGTGAGAGCAATACTTCTAGGGCTAGCTATAAATCACTGATAACACTAAACTGATGAGCGGCAAAAGCTTTTAAAGTGTCACTTATGGCCAATCTTGGGTGTGGTCGTTTTCTGCGATTTCGCGGGCGCGCAAAATTTTAAGGCTTGACATGTTTGGTGTCTATTTACCCAACATGACCCCGTCTTTTATATTTTACCAAAAAATTGGGGTCATAATGTTTCCTGCTAATGGTTTCACATTAAGAGAGACGGTTTAGCTTGTAGTGATGCAGTGTGCACCACTCTGACAATCGCTGTTTCTTCTACCACTGCTGCTTCGTGTCTTGGGTCTCTAAGAGCCTCTGAGACAGCAAAGAGTTTCCCATTGCACTGCCTGTGCAACACCATTCTTCAGACATTGGAAGCACCCTGCTAAGATGTTTGCTCCCCCCAACCCTTTACAGCCTTGTACCCAGTGCACTCCCAATGTCCTGCCTTAACATAGCGTCTACCATACTAGTAGAGGATGCACCTGTCTTTAAGGACTGTTTTCGCTGGCAGCTCCTGCTCTTCAGCCCATCTTGGCTGTGACCTTACTCTGCCAAAACTATCTACAGTGTTGCAGTCTGAACACTGGGGGACCGAGATAGACACGGCCCCGGTTGGCGGAGGCTGCGGGCGGCTCAAGTAAGATGCAGGCTGGAAGCAAGATGCAGAATGGAAGCAGGCTGGGGAGCTGCAGGTAAGAAGAGCAGCATGTGTGCAGGGAAAGGGACCCTGCACAGCCCACCTTAAAGTCTCTGTGCAAGGTCTATGGTGGGCTCTGGGGGGTCTCTGGTGGGGTTTGCAGGAACTCAGATGGGCACTGCAAGGTCTATGGTGGTCTCAGCCTGACATCCTGCAGTGCCCTCCAGAGATCCTTTACAGCCCACTTTAGACCCCGGCTTCCCTGCAACACTAAGGCCTCATTCACACTTCTTAAGGCTGTGACACACTGCACGCGAAGCAGCGCGGAGCGGTGGCGCGCTGCATTCGCGAGCAGTGTCATGTAATTTTCTACTCGGCACCTCAACTTGCGAGAGCTCGCGTAGCTAAGCGTGCCGAGATGAAATATTTCATCTTCAGCCAATCGGCTCGCGCGTATAAACCGGCGTGTTGCGATGCGACGTTTGGCTGGTTGTTATGCAGGAGCCGATTGGCTGAAGGTGCAGTCAATCATGTGCCTGCACTCAGCTCACACACAGCACGCAAAGCTCCGTGCCGGACAGCTTTGCTTCGCTCTGCACGGCTTTGCGTGCAGTGTAGGTCACGGCCTTCAGAGTTGGCCCATAAACATCCGTGCTGGTGCGGGTGTCCATGCTAGGACGCAGATAGGATCCATCCTGTCTGTGTACGAGTACGGACATCCACACAGACGTGCAGTTCAGGTGAGTGTACGGCTGCGTCCTCCCATAGAGAAGAACAGGCTGCTGCGTACAAATCACACGCAGCGCCTGTCCTTCCTGGGAACGGCCTGATACGTCCGTGCACGTCCCACGGATCTGTACGGGCCGACTTTAAGCAGTGTGAATGATGCCTAATAGCCCAATCTGTCAGAAGGTGTATTCAGTCGACTTGAAAGAATACGCAAAATGTCTTGTTAGATGGGGGGGGGTGCCTAGTTTCGTTTTGCCTAGGGCAGCACGAAACCTAAATACACCACTGGGTACATGCATGTAATAAAAGTCATATGCCAATGGCTAAACCATCTTCGTCAGAACCAAATACCATGTCATGGTTTTGGTTCTGACGAAGATGGTTTAACCATTGAAATGTGTTAACCCTTACCTATCCATTGCATTTGATGATGCTCTGATGTCCGGTCAGCTTAGTGGCATATGACTTTTATTACATGCATTTACCTACATGCTGTTATACACATGGAGTATAAAATGTACTTTTATATCCATTTTTAATAAAAAATCGGTATTACACGAAGAGAGGACGCCATTCTTGTTTTCTTTTTTGCATCTGTTACAGAAGATACTCGAAGGCCACTTACTGGTCAAGTGATAGGTGACTAGGTGACATGGAAGTTTGACAACATCCGCTAAAAATACAGCTTTCCTGTTAACATTAAAAGGAGAATAACATCCCAATATGTGCAATAGTCTGTGACTGTAAGGCTTGTAATGTAACTACAGTGCAGTTCAGGAGAGAGGGAAGGGAGGTCAGGTGGAACCTGCGCCTGCTTCTCCCATGTCTCCAGCTCCTTCCACGTTGCCTGGATCAGATTGCACTTTGCTTTTATGCTCCAGATTCTCAGTGAGGAATAACGGTCATCAACGGATCACGACCATGGCAGACTAAGTAGTAAATTGTTAGCACGTGTGACCTCTTCAGCGCACACTACATCTGTGGAGAAGCGAGCCCTGGAGACCAAGGAAAAACAAACTCGGACTCCGATGACTTCCAAACAGAATCGTTTGTTCCGTGCAGCGCTGGGGAACGACACACACTCACAATTCATACACTATAAAAGTTGACTCTCCATTAAGACATCATTGTCCTCCAGTAGTTGTGGCTCCATTGTTGGGTTTGGACCGTTGCGGGGCTCTCTTGCCGCCGCTGGATGACCTCTGGTGTAGTCAGAAGCAATATGAATTATAGATTGTTTCTGGTTCTCGGTGTTTGGATTAATCTCCAGCACATTCAACTTCACTCAAGCAGGGCCCAGCGCCCCATTTCCCTGAAAGGTGATCTCTCTGTGTAAATGATACTGCGCTGCCGTGTCGCCCTTTTATGTGGTGAGAATCTGCTCAGTAGCTCTGTTATTTTTTCCTGTACTTTTACATACCACAGGGGTGAGCTGGATGGAAAGCGGAGAGCCCCAAACACAGAAGAATTCCTGCACGTTCCTCCTCTTCAATATTGTAGATTTATATTCTGCACAAACCAGAAAAACACTGAGCAGCTTTGTTACTGTAAAAACTTAGACGAGCCTTTCACGGATTCTGAGCACGCTACAGTGCGACCACCAGTGCTGACTTCTCAGTGCAACCTCTCGCACTGACCATCCCTTGTGCTCCATGCAAAACCTATCACCACTCATTGCTGCTGTCAGCCCAACTCACCAGTGCTAACTTTCCTTCCTGCACCAATTCATCTCCAAAGCGTCACCTGCCAGTTATGTCCTTCCTCGTCCTTTTACTTTACTATCGGTGTCCTCCTTTACCCACACCGCACTACGGCTAACCTCCCTTCTCCATACACCACTACCGCTAACCTCCCTTCTCCATACACCACTACCGCTAACCTCCCTTCTCCATACACCACTACACTGACCTCCCTACTCCATACACCACTACCGCTAACCTCCCTTCTCCATACACCACTACACTGACCTCCCTACTCCACACCCCACTACCGCTTACCTCCCTTCTCCATACACCACTACACTGACCTCCCTACTCCACACCCCACTACACTGACCTCCCTTCTCCATACACCACTACACTGACCTCCCTACTCCACACCCCACTACTACTGACCTCCCTACTCCAAACACCACTACCGCTAACCTCCCTTCTCCATACACCACTACACTGACCTCCCTACTCCACACCCCACTACTACTGACCTCCCTTCTCCGTACACCACTACACTGACCTCCCTACTCCATACACCACTACACTGACCTCCCTACTTCACACCCCACTACTACTGACCTCCCTTCTCCATACACCACTACACTGACCTCCCTACTCCACACCCCACTACCGCTTACCTCCCTTCTCTATACACCACTACCGATAACCTCCCTTCTCCATACACCACTACACTGACCTCCCTTCTCCATACACCACTACACTGACCTCCCTACTCCACACCCCACTACCACTTACCTCCCTTCTTCATTCACCACTATCATTGACCCCACTTCCCCACTACTGCTTCTCCACACCACACTACTGCTCCCCCACCGTCCCCACACCCCTCTACTGCTGACATCCCTTCCCCACCACCCTACAACTGCTTACCTTCTTTCTCCACACTTCAGTACCGATCACCCCTTTTTCCTTACCCGGCTACCACTGACCTCCTTTCTCCACACCTCATTACCGTTGACCTACCTTCTCCATACCCAACTCCACACCCCACTACCGCTTACCTCCCTTCTCTATACACCACTACCGATAACCTCCCTTCTCCATACACCACTACACTGACCTCCCTTCTCCATACACCACTACACTGACCTCCCTACTCCACACCCCACTACCACTTACCTCCCTTCTTCATTCACCACTATCATTGACCCCACTTCCCCACTACTGCTTCTCCACACCACACTACTGCTCCCCCACCGTCCCCACACCCCTCTACTGCTGACATCCCTTCCCCACCACCCTACAACTGCTTACCTTCTTTCTCCACACTTCAGTACCGATCACCCCTTTTTCCTTACCCGGCTACCACTGACCTCCTTTCTCCACACCTCATTACCGTTGACCTACCTTCTCCATACCCCACTTCTGCCTATTTCCTTTCTCCACACCACGCTACTGCTGATCTCTCTTCTCTACAACCCTACTATTGCTTACCTTCGTTCTCCACACTGCAGTACCGATCCCCCCCCCTTTCTTCTTTCCCTGCTACCACTGACCTCCCTTCTCCACATCTCATTACCGCTGACATCCCTTCTCCACACCCCACTGTCTTTGACCTTCCTTCTCAACACTATGCTGCCTCTGATCTTCCTTCTCAACAACCCACTACCTTTGCCCTTCCTCCTCCTCCCACATAGTTATACATTTTAAAGCTAAAGCATCACCTTGCTGGGATCTTACAATGACTCTCCAGATGTGAGCAGAAGGACATTGTTTTATGTTGAGTTGGGAATACAGTTGTATTTAGTGACTCTTTCCTTCTATTCATAATAAACAAGCTGTGAGCAGATTTTCCTTCTTTGAGTAGACAAAGGAGGAAATATGAAAACAGTAAATACTTTCCATCTGATGTTCGTATAATGAAGGCTTCTCGCCCTCTCTGGTTTCTGGCTCTCGGCACACGCTGTAAGAGGTGCAGCTGATCCAACAGGGATGGCCGCGGTGAATACCCGTGGCGTGGTGCCACGTTTACTGTACCGCTCTTCGGCTGGAATATGTCAGGACATGACTTTCCTTTCACAATCTTTCTTTAAGTGGCTTTTCATTATATTTCTGTTTTCTATAAACCGCTGTGCGATCAGCCATATGAAACCAGCCATCTCCACCGACTGCTTTTCATCTCGCCTCACCGAGCTATAAAAAGTCCCTGGCAGTACACAGCGGAGGAAAAATTGATGGGACGGTTTGGCACAGGTACCAGAATATAGGATATTATTACACGGCCCCAGATTTATAGACTCCTTTTCATGCCAGGACTCCGAAGTCTTCCCAGTAAGTTGTCTGCGCTAACCTCCGAAAGGTAAACCTGGGGTTACGGGTTAAATTTCACTTCTTCTTCTTGCTGAGGTTGGAAGAAGTATTAAAATCACAATGCTCTCATTTCGAAGTACAGATGTTCATCACGCGCAACTGAGCTGGCTGGTCTAAGGAATGATCCAACACCAACACCGGACCTAGACACACTAGAAACTGCTCATTCAGCCGTTCTGGGCCTTCCCAGACAATATTCCGTGCGAGGAGAGTGCTGTAGAGCAGGCTGAACCAGTGTAGAAGTTTTCTTTACTCTATGGCAGGGGCGCCCACAATTTTTCGTCTGGAGATCTACTTATCAAATGACGAGATCTACCAACGAAAAAACACCTGCATCTGCGATGTGCAAAAATGCTGCAAGCACTTTACTATTTTTGTAGATCACACTGGAATGGCACTAATGTGCCTGCGTTCTGGGTGCGGGCGATCGCACTGCGGGCGAGGGGCGGGGCTGCAGTGCCATTGACTTCAGTACAACCCCACGCCCCCTTCCGCCCCTGAATGGAGGGAGTCGGCCGGCGTGCGTTCTAGAGGCTGAATACTCTGGAACGCAGACTTTGTGGTGTGAACCGGCCCTCTCTCTTGGCTGTCTCTTCTCTCTCTCTGCTGTCTCTTCTCTCTCTCTCTCTGCTGTCTTTTCTCTCTCTCTCTGCTGTCTCTTCTCTCTCTCTCTCTGCTGTCTCTTTTCTCTCTCTGCTGTCTCTTCTCACTCTCTCTCTCTCTCTCTGCTGTCTCTTTTCTATCTCTGCTGTCTCTTCTCACTCTCTCTTTGCTGTCTCTTTTCTATCTCTGCTGTCTCTTCTCACTCTCTGCTGTCTCTTTTCTCTCTCTGCTGTCTCTTCTCACTCTCTGCTGTCTCTTTTCTCTCTCTGCTGTCTCTTCTCACTCTCTGCTGTCTCTTCTC
>NW_017306394.1:758944-763674 GCF_000935625.1 Nanorana parkeri
CTCTGCTGTCTCTTTTCTATCTCTGCTGTCTCTTTTCTATCTCTGCTGTCTCTTCTCACTCTCTGCTGTCTCTTTTCTCTCTCTGCTGTCTCTTCTCACTCTCTCTTTGCTGTCTCTTTCTCTTTTCTATCTCTGCTGTCTCTTCTCACTCTCTGCTGTCTCTTTTCTCTCTCTGCTGTCTCTTCTCACTCTCTGCTGTCTCTTTTCTCTCTCTGCTGTCTCTTTTCTATCTCTGCTGTCTCTTCTCACTCTCTCTTTGCTGTCTCTTTTCTATCTCTGCTGTCTCTTCTCACTCTCTCTTTGCTGTCTCTTTTCTATCTCTGCTGTCTCTTCTCACTCTCTGCTGTCTCTTTTCTCTCTCTGCTGTCTCTTCTCACTCTCTGCTGTCTCTTCTCTCTCTGCTGTCTCTTTTCTCTCTCTGCTGTCTCTTTTCTCTCTCTGCTGTCTCTTTTCTCTCTCTGCTGTCTCTTTTCTCTCTCTCTGCTGTCTCTTTTCTCTCTCTCTGCTGTCTCTTTTCTCTCTCTCTGCTGTCTCTTTTCTCTCTCTCTGCTGTCTCTTTTCTCTCTCTCTGCTGTCTCTTTTCTCTCTCTCTGCTGTCTCTTTTCTCTCTCTCTGCTGTCTCTTTTCTCTCTCTCTGCTGTCTCTTCTCTCTCTCTCTGCTGTCTCTTTTCTCTCTCTCTGCTGTCTCTTTTCTCTCTCTCTCTGCTGTCTCTTCTCACTCTCTCTCTGCTGTCTGTTCTCTCTCTGCTGTCTCTTCTCACTCTCTCTCTGCTGTCTGTTCTCTCTCTGCTGTCTCTTCTCTCTCTCTCTCTCTCACTTTCTCTCCCGTCTGTCTTTTCTTACCTTCACTGCAGCAGCTTCTCAGGTCTCCTCTCGTGCACCGGCGTCCTGCCCTCCCACGGTGCTCGTGGCCAACATTGTATACACGGGGAGAGGTGTCCCGCCCCTTCCCGTCTGCGGCACCCCTGCTGTATGGCATACATACTGCCTTCGTCTAGTGATCTGCAGTGGAAAATCACATTGGTGCCCTTACTTTAGTAGGAATGTATAGTTTTATGTTTTCTTTATGATGTTCAGGACAATGAAACTAGGTGAATGCGAGTGTCATATTCTCCATCTGCAGCCAGCCGGTGGAGCTATGGAGTCCACTGACAGAAGGATTTCTGTAATTCTCTACAGCTCTGTGATTAGCAAAGCTCATGTTCCCTGCTGATTGAAGAGCTCTAGCTCAGCTGGAGGCAAGTCATATCTCTGTAGAATGGCCGCTGCTTCCACAAAGAGAGCAATGGTCCCTCTCTGCAGCTTGCTGGCAGGGGACAGGCTTTTCTACTTAAGTTGTAGCTGCTTTCTAAAGAATACACAATGGAAGACGGCACAGCTTTTGTTTTGATGCACTTGAAATGTATTGAGCTGATTTTAACTGCACGTTGAGTTGGGCTTTCAGGTATAGTCAGTGCTGTATGTGCGTGGCCTGTCGGTGAGCCCCGTACTGACCTTCTCCACCTTTTATCCTGTACAGGTGAGATACTCTTCACAGAGTCTGATTGAATACCTCCGAGACATCCAGAGCAATGCTGAAGCCATGGATTCTTTTGTCAAGACGCTGCTGCAAGTCTTCAGGGACAACCAGCACAAAGACCGGTATCAGAACTTACATATTTTATTCATCATCATTATACAGGATTTCTATAACGCCAACAGTCTGCACAGCGCTGTACAATATAAGGAGGACATTGCACTTACAAGACAAGATGGTTAGGAGGGCCCTGCATGTGAGAGCTTACAATCTAAACTTCCTAAAGTACCAGGAGGCCTCTTACCCAACAAACAACTACAACTCTCATTATGCTGGGAGCTTGTAGATTACTGCAGGCGGAGCTCCAGAATAGCTCTGTTTGCTGTGTCTGGAGTGTTCCTCTGCTGCTTTCTGTCACGTTTCATGATATCTGAACAGGAGTATAAAACGCAAGCTCGCCCCTCTACTAGAAACCGTTTCCACATCTTAAACTCTCTGCGTCTCCTCCGCCGCCTGGACTTGGAGTTGAGTTATCAGAGAGGGAGACACACACACACACGGATAATCTGCTGCCCTGAGTGACATGCCATGAGATTAAACTAAAAGGAGGTTGTGTAACTTCCCTCTCACAGTGCACTAACTCGTACTGGGTAAATACATTCATCATCATCATTATTATGCCTCTTCCAGGCATACTACAGATAGCTGAAGAGCTCGGAAGGATAATGGGGTGTGTAGTTTTTAAATATGTAACCATTGCATTAATCACCTCATTGCCCATACAGAACTTCCCATTTGGGTCCCAGTTCAAAACGGTCATCACAGCTTGGGAATAGGTTGTAGGATCTCTGGGGCTGATGCAGGCAGGATTCTTCAATACCAGTCCTTGCTATAGGAGTAGCAGTCCAGACTGGAGTGCAGTATAGAGTTCTGGATTACATCTGTATCTCACACTCACTCAATTGTATTGCCTATTATTCCTCTACAGAACTTCAGGGGTGAAGCTGAACTCCAGACAAAACCTGTTCAGTGGTGATAGGAGTGTAGAGGGCTGAGAACCTCTGTCAGGTTTTTATTGCTATTTCTGTGGCCATACGGGAGACAATAAGGGAGCAAAATCTTTCCACCGGACATAGACAGTTCTATAATATCTTCATAAAGTAGAGCTGGGAAAGCTGAGAACCTACTCATTGTCCTTATCGGGGAGATCTCACTTCCTGTGTGGTGACCAAAACAGGAAATGAGGAGAAATCTCCCCAATAGGAACACAGCAATTAAACCTGAGGGAGTTCTAATCCCTCCAAAAATGAAAAGAAATACGTATATTTGGTTGTAGTTGGCCTTAAATTGCTCAAAACTGATCAACACGATTGTCTGTTTTCTCTGCAGAGTCTCCATCCCTTTGCTGAAGATGTTGGACCAAACGTTGGCCAATAGCTGCTATGAGCCCTACACACAGGAGGAAAAGTAAATATCCTAATTGTATAAAAAAATACTGGCATTGACCTTTCCAATATGAAATGATGAAGGAATGAAATAAGTTAGGTTGCACCTTTCCTTTCTTCTTTAACTCTCATGTGAGCTTGAATTTGATTGGTGACTGCGGGATCTCAATGGCACTGTAATAGGGCTCGGTGTTCCCGGAACCTCTTCACCCGTCACCTCTGTCCCTGCAAATGTGTAAAATGCAGCAGTAGCCGGTTACCTGCCAGAGGTCTCGTGACAAATTTATTGAGGTGTCGTCACCTTTTATTAGGATGTAGATTTATAGAGGATTACATATTGCCTGAGTGATACAGAGCGAGGGCTCGGGTCTCCCCAGACGGCACTCCGTACCAGACTTTTCCTCCAATTTCCTCCCGCTGAGGGCCGGGTTCCTGCCTTCCTCCTTATGTGGAATTGGCAGGCCCGGGGAGCGAGCTTGTGCCTGGCCTAATCTGCTCCTCATCTGGTTATGTTTATCCAATGGCTTCCAGATGTTGCCAATCGAGTGGCCTCTTTGTCTCGCTGCTACATGTCTGAATGCGAGTTGTCAGATCCACTTAGGCTCTCCGATCTCAGGCCGCCATGACACCGCAGTCCTGGAACCCCAGCAGTCTCCTCGTCCAAGGTGCCGTTCTAACCCTCAAATCTTATTACATCTTCCACAAGGCCTGATAGGGAGCCGGTACTGAATGTTGGCTATCAGCCGTCTGCAGCCTCTTCCATTCTAGTATACATTTCATGGAGAATATCCCTCTCCTTCCGTCCCTCCTGCTGCTGCTGCTGCTGCTGGATTCATAGAAATCGTTTACAATTCAAGTTATCTACAGACTAAATTCTTTGCTTTGCATTGAGTGTGGAAAGGATGCAACCTCTGTCAGGATATTATAGTTGTCTTTGTCACCACTGGAGAGCAAAACCCCTTCATGGGGACACCTGTTCTGGTGACAACCAACAAGAATTTAATTTCTCACACTTTGGAGAGATATCCTTCCACTTCCTGTTGTGTCTATGGTACTGGAAGGGAAGGGAAATTTCTGCAATGGGACACAGGTGGCAAAAAAAGGAGTTTTGGCAATTCTATACACAAAAAAACATTATGACTTTCTGCCTGCATTTAACAGCTGCCATTTTTTTTGCCTTCCATCCCGGTAGAGGTGCAGAGATCCTGCTGGTCATGTGATGCCGATGATCCTCCTCCTGCCATGGCTGCCCACAGATCACTCTTAGAAGAGTTTAGAGCAGGGGTAGCCAGACCCCGGCCCTCCAGCTGTGGTGAAACTACAAATCTCACGAGGCATCTCTTCCCGGGAGTCATGTCTGTGGCAGTGAGAATCTTGCAATGCCTCATGGGACTTGTAGTTCCGCCACAGCTGGAGGGCGGGTGTTTGGCTACCCCTGGTTTAGAGGATGGAAAGGAAAAAACAAAATGGGAAGCTCCCCAATTTCTTCATAATCCATATAACTGATTACAGTGAGAGGGGGGGGGGGGGGGGGGGGGTTCTGTGTGCTTCGGGCGAAATATTAGGGGTCTAAACAGATTGAGGACACAGAGTCCTCTGCCCATGCAGCAGGGAATGCGAGGAGAAGCTGGTTTGGACGCCTGGCGCCCCTGTTGCCGATGGCGCCCTGTGCTCGCCATGGCAACAGGGGCGAGGGGGCGCAGCCAGGCTGGCCCTGGCTACGCCCCCTCTCAGCTACACCTGAGGCGAGTGCCTCACTCGCTCCATGG
>NW_017306394.1:764097-777082 GCF_000935625.1 Nanorana parkeri
CTAACATCACAGAACGGAGGATGGGGGGGGGGGGGGGGGGGGGGGGGGGGTGAAGTTATCAGGTATTAGGAGAAAAGTCAGACACGGGGGATCAATATAAATGTGATCATTAGGGGACGTCAGCAAACACCGCTTCCCCCACCAGCATCATTAAAGGGACCTCCACACCTATAGGGCAGGACAGCCCCCCTCTCCTCCCCCTTTAATCTGGTATCAGCTAATGAGGCCCACCTGGAAATTATTAGCCGGAGTTTCAATTCAATAATGAGGAAAACCGGAGAAGGAACGATTTCCTGGCAGCTAATGGGCAGCTGCAGCTGAGTAAGGAAGAAAAACAGCCGCGAGTACAGAACGCGTTCTATTCAGGTCGTTGTGGTTGGGGGTGGAGCTCTGCCAAGCGACTCCGCAACCTGCAGCTGCATAAACACACGTGGCTGCCATGTTGTGTCGGCTCCAGGGCTGCCATCCAGAGCCGGATACTTTGACGCTTGTTGGTTTGGGATGTGTAGTAAAATGTGTCACAGTGATGGGGGTACAGCAATATAGATTTAGGCCTGGCTGCCAGAGCATGCTGGGACTTGTAGTACAACTGGCAGGATCCACTGGCTTGGATTAGGGATGTTGGGACTTGTAGTACAACTGGCAGGACCCACTGGCTGGGATTAGGGATGTTGGGACTTGTAGTACAACTGGCAGGATCCACTGGCTGGGATTAGGGATGCTGGGATATGTAGTACAACTGGCAGGATCCACTGGCTGGGATTAGGGATGCTGGGATATGTAGTACAACTGGCAGGATCCACTGGCTGGGATTAGGGATGCTGGGATATGTAGTACAACTGGCAGGATCCACTGGCTGGGATTAGGGATGCTGGAACTTGAAGTACAACTGGCAAGTTCCAGTGGGTGGAATAAGGATTGCTGGGACTTGTAGTACTGATGACTGGTCTTTATGATAATGACTTTTCCTCTGCTGACCTGATTATTGTCTCTCCTCAGCCACCAATTCGCCCGGGAGCTGCTGTCATTGTGTAAAATGGAGATTAGAAAATCAAAGAACATCCCAAAGCTGCGCTCCAGCATCGCTGTGTGAGTCTGCGATATACGGTTCCTTTATTGGGGGGGTGCTTGTGTGGGATAATCGTCCTAATAATACTAACATGACAATTATCCTCCACTTCTAGACGGTCACATGTGCTCCGTGTGGTTATATTTGGAACAATACAGATTTATTTTTATGTGATCTCCTTTCTCGCCCCTGATGAAGGGAATTGTAGCCCCCAAAACGCGTTGGCTTGCTGCTTTTGTATTGTGTTATATGAAGCCTTTGCAGGATCTATCCAACCATCTCCTCCTCCCAATTCTCTTGGAAAATAAGAGGACCTGTCTATAAAAAGTCAGTGTCAGTGGAGAATATTGCCGGTGCCTCTTTCACTTCATCTCTCTGCTCAGATCACACAACCAGGAGAACCTATTGTGTGGTGGAACCTTCCAGTCAGATTGTTACTAAAACAGACTAGGACAGACTGGCTCAGGGTTATGTTTTCCATATGAATTCCTGGGTAATGCTGTGTGGATGTGGGCAGTTTTCAGCAGGGCTCTCACACTGTCTCCCCCCCTCTTCACTCTCTCTGTTGTAGGTTCTGCAGCCTGATCCAGTTTCCTGGGGAGATCCGGAAGGAGGTGTTAGGCCAGCTGCTGCTCCTGCTGTGTTACGCCTTCCCCGTGGTAAGTGTTACAGCATACATCTATGCCCGCAATCACACAGGAATACACGTATGTATGATTGTACATGAGCGCTGCTACTGCTTCCTATGGGAGGGGCTGCGCTGAGCCTTGTCCTCCCTCACTGTTGCCTTGAAGCTGCTCAGCGTTGTACAAAGTACGTCCAACATCAACACGGTTGTCACCATCCCATAGACTGCTCCGAGTCTCCCTCCCACATTACACGGCTCAGCCATTGTTGTCTTTGAACCACGCGTGACCCGAGTGTGCCGGCCCAGCCCGGTAATTACCGCCGTCTCTGCATGAAGGAACTCTCCTCTCCCCCCTCCTCCTTTTTCTCTCTCTGCCTCTCTCTCTAATACTTTTCCAGCAGGCACAGAGTTAAATCTTCACTCTCTCGGAGAGCTCCATGTGCCACCGGTATCGGACTATTCCAGGCATGTCAGATTCTTGGTCCCCCCGCTGGGTGCTGTGGTTCCTCCCTTTCTCCATGTTACGGCCTTGTGTCAGTCCCATGTACCGGTGCTGATGGCTGTTTTCCTGCCATATAATGAGCTGTTATCTTCCCTCTGCAGGTGAGAAAATCCACAGCCAGCGAGTTGTATGAAATGTTCATCACATATGACGACATTGTGGAACCCGAAAATCTGGATGAAATTCTGGAAGTTCTGAGTGACACCACCTGGTGAGTGACCGGACCTGTGTGATCCCCGCTATACATCATGTGATATTCATTCGCTGTGTATTGTATGTTCCAGTCTCTGTGCAGGCAGCTAGATGTCTCATGTGGAAGTCCAGACAGAGTAGGGAAGGGTTGGAGCCTCTGTCAGGATGTTGTGGTCACCTGTGTGTCCCCATTGGGGGATATCTCTTCTCATTTCCTGTCCTGACAGGAAGTAATGGGAAATCTTTGCAATGGAGACACAGACAATGTTTGTACCTTCCTGTCCTATTATCTCCCCCCACACGCACCCCACACGCACACACTTTGAGTGGGCCGTCCACTAGTTATAGAGACTTGGAAACCTCAAGTGTGTCCGCCGAGTCTATACTGGTGCAATGTTTATCACTCTCTGGCATACAGGAAGGACAGGGCCGGGGGGCACATGGAGGATGTCCAACCTGCGGTAACCTTTAGCAGCTAATCAATAAGAATCAGTTCTGTGCTCAGGAAATGGGCCCCATATTGGCGATCCTCGAGAGTGATCTGCGAGTGTTCCCATTGGTCCATAGTCAGGGGGTGGGGTGCAGACGCTGGATGGGCCCGGTAGTTTCAGGTTCCTCTGGCGTGATCTCGCACCGTGCGGTCTGGTGTAATCCCTCAGATTTTCCTGGGATAAGAGCGTCGCACGGAGGAATTTAGCGCTTCTGGAAAGGGCGATTGAAGGATTTCGGGGAGGTTATTAGAAACGTGTTGGAATTCCAGAAGCCCTTTGAAGCCTGCGGCTCGGGGAATGGAAATAACAGCCAGGGAGGCTGACAATAGCGCCGGCACATACCATCACCCAGCCAGGTAGTTTGCCCTCCTCTGAATTATATCCGTGACCCGGAGCAAGCGCACACATGTGGACCTCTGACTTTCCCGCACTGGATGTGTGTTGTACTGGTCCACGTAACATACATGTCATAGGAGGGTCAGCACACGCAGCTCTCATACATGGTATTCATTCCAATAGAAAAATACGACATTGGAACATTGTATGTAAAGCCAAAAAAGTTTCCTAGTTCTGGATGGGGAGTGGAAGGGTTAGATCCCCTGTCAGGTCTTCATTGCCGAGAGTGTCCCCGCTAGGGAGATTCGCCATCTGTGTTGGTCTTGGTGACGAATGTGTCTGGGACAGAAAGCGATGAGAAATCCACAATTGTCCAGTTGTCACCAGAGGGGAAGTCTTCCTATGGGGACACCTGTTCTGGTGACAACTGTCTATGGGGGGAGTTGATGTAACTTCCTGTTGTGTCTCAAAAGTCAGGAAGTGAAGGGGCCGCCACCGTGTGTTTTTCGAGGTTTTTATGACATTAGGCAGTCAGTATAAATCTGTGCGCTGACTCTACATCCTCCATGCAGTCGGGTCAGTGGCTCTTCCAGAGGGAGAGGGGCTCTTTATCTACAGTAACAGCCTGCTCTGTATGTCTAGAAGTGAGAGGCCCAGATGGGCATTTTCCTGTTATGTACAGCACAGTACTAACGCCGCGTCTGGTTCCCCGCAGGGACGCTGATCTGGCCAGTGTGAGAGAGAAGCGGAATCTCCTCTGTGACTTGATGAACGTGCCAAAGCCGACCATCGTCACCAAGGTAAGCCTCACCAATCCGGAGGGTGCCACCGTGCAGCAGTTTCCCCGCAGGGGTGCAGGTCTGATAGGCCCCTGGCGGTGCTTCTGTCACGCTCATATTGTGATGTGGACTGAGCCGCCATCATAAGGACGTAATGAAATTGGTGTGCTGGCCCAGCTCCTCACACAGAATGAATGTTTCGTGTTTATAACATCATGCAGCCAATCAAATACTTTTTTGCAGGGCAGTGCACATTTCTGATTGGTAGTTTCCTGCCTCCAATCAGTGAATAAGATCTCCTGTTTGCAGCTTGGGGGGTACATTGTGTGTCCCCCCAGGGGGGCGTTTGACCTCGTCAATCTCCGGCCTGTGATGAGAAGGAATGCGGAGGGTTAATGTGCATGTTTCCCTGTATGATATCCATAAGTTAGTGAATCCAATCCAGATGTTGTGTCAGTGAATGTGTGTTCTTATCTGTAAGGAATGGAAGGAATTTATTAGACTCGCCCCCACAGTCCCAGTCACCCGATACATCTGAGCAGGAACAGGCAGAACCGTGCCGGCAGCACACAGCGGCGTGTTAGCACTGCGTCCTCTCCGCCTGTCACACGTGTGCTTTATGTACCGTACAATCAATGTGCTCCATTACGGCACGCACACCATGTAGCCAGTCACTCCTCTCTGAGGCCCGAGTCCAGGGGGACGCACCCCATCCATAGCGGACCTGAGAGCAGGGCTGTGTTCATCAAAACTGCTGCAGGGGGAAATGTCTGTACTGAGCAGACAACCAATCAGAGCCTAGTGGGCAGAGATAGTAAACAGTTGATTGGCTGTATTGGGTCTCTCCGGTGTTTGTGTTAAAAAAAAATGTATAGCTTTGTTGCTGCTCTGCAGTGTTGATGGCGAAGCTGCTGATTGGTGGAAATGAGTCAGCTGGTCTCTGGGGGACGCTGCGTCCGGATGGATTGGAGTGTGATGCAGTAAACACGGCATGTGTATGGACGTGACCCCTCAGATCCCTCACCTGATCGCTGGGTTTCATAGAGGACAATACTGGCATGTTCCAGCCCTCCAGCTGTGGTAAATCTACAAAACCCATCATGCACCCGCTGGCAGTCATGTGTACAGCTCTCAGTCTTGCAGTGCCTCATGGGAGATGTAGTTGGACCATAGCTGGAGGGGATGGAGTTTGCTTACCCCTGGCCCTACACCAACATGGGCGCTGCTCTATCCACTTCAAGAGACAATGACCCTGCATAGGACCTCCGACCCTCTTATACACCTTACCAGCACTCCTTCAGCCTTTGCAGCCAGTGAGAATAGTCGGCTGCAGAGGAGAAAGGAGCAGCGACTGAGTGCTGTTAGGGTGAGTATAATGGGGGGGGAGGGGACCAAGTCATGTTTTACTGCAGAACTTCCAAGATTCTGTAAATACTCTGTATGCTGTGCAAGGACTGCATGTTGCAACCAGATTCTCCCAGTTCCGTACAGGTGAGAAAGTAAGAGGCGATTGGTTTCTAGTAGGGATGCACCAAGATATCCGTCGCCGAAACTGGCAGCAGGCAGGAGAGAAACTGTCACAGGCGGCCGAGCGCTGTGAGGGGCCGACGTCTCTCCTCCCCGCACCTCTCAGCCTCCTATATCACGGCTGTCAGGAAGGAGAGCGGTACAAGCAGTCAGTGTTTGTCAATAACTGAGGACAGAGTATGGTTACTATATCCTCAATTATGAATGAATGGGAAGTCATCTACATCACTTCCTGTTCATTCATGATTGTGGTTATAGTAAACATACTCTGTCCTCTTGTTATAAATGATCAGGAACACTCAGTATAGAGGATTCCTGTTCATTGATAGCAGGGGATGCAGAAAAAGAGATTGAGGCCTCTGTGGGCTTTGTGTCCTCAATCTCTTTTTCTATTTTAAAGGGAAGTATCAGAGGTCTGTTTAGACCCCCAATATTTCCCCGAAGCCCCTAAAAATAAAGTAAAAATATAAAAAATTGTAAAAGTTTATTACAAATAAAATATGTTAAAAAATTAGAAAAAGAAAAAACATTTTTGGTTTTGAAATCTTCATTTCGGTGTACCTCTATATTCTAGAAGCAATACATGACAGGTTCTCTTTCTGATTTATTGCTCCCAGACATTCTGAAACCGGAATCTTCTTTTCTCCGCGCAGGTCTCTCAGTCCTGATTGCAGAACAAAGCCAGACACGGGGTTGGAGAACGGAGCTTGCCATAGCAGGTTTGGTCACCGGGTGGCGCTGTATGCATGTGTTTCTAGGGACAGACCTGTTTTGTGTTCAGTTATAAAATAAAATCTTGTTTATTGTACAGTTACCTGCAGTACATCACACGTCCGAGTGTCTTCTATTATCTCCACATCTGCTGACTAGACACAAAGCTTGTTTACAAAGGTATCGCTGACACTTGAGATCCGTTTCACAATTCACAGCAAGGCAAGCTTAGTACAGGGTAGACAACCTCGGCACTCCAGCTGTTGTTGAACTACAAGTCCCAGGAGGCATTGCCAGACTGACAGGCATTAGTTCCAGAGGTGATTGGGATTTGATGTTTCATCACAGTTGGAGTGCTGAGGTTACCTACCCCAGGTATACACCAATCTAATGGGGGACCTGTCCACCTAATGTCATGTTTCCCCCCCCCCGAAGTAAAGGCTGCATTGCCTGTTGTATCCGTTCATACAGATGTATGAAGACCGGCAGTGGTGACACCATTGGAGGGGAGACACCCAAATGACTGACAGTCATTTGGTGTCACCCCCTCAGAAAAGTTGGGGACTCTGTCATGGGGCGAGAGCCCGACAGTTGCTTAGGAGGGGACCCGGTGTTATAGCCTATCCCACTGGGTGAACGTCCTCTCTGCCGGTGTCCATCACCAAGATGGCCACCATGTGCTCCATGACTTTATGGCTGGGTGTCACCCCGACTGTGCTCGGTATGGACTCGTTACAATCTCAGAAGTCAAAGAGAGATTAGAGGATAAAAATGTTAAACCCAAAACAAAAGCATGGTGTAAAAAGCATTGTATGTACATTTATTCATTACAATTGTATGGCTACAAAAAAAAATTAAAATCACTTTACATGACACGGAGTCTTGTAGCGTGTTCCATGACCGTGGCGTTTGCTCATTATAGTAGGTTCCATGTCGCAGCATGTCCATGTCTGCCCCGGTGAGAACATTTCCCATCCTGTTACAGAATAAATAGAAAGTTTCTAATAGGAGGTGACGATGATATTCTATCCCACACAGGATACTCCTCTGCTTACTGTACACACAGATGTACCCGACTTCCCCAGGACAAACATTGCATCACATGGTAAGAAAGTCGAGACAGGTCCTCTTACCATGTAGAATGAGTGCTAGATCCTACTGAGCGGAGGGCTGACTCACCATCGCCATGACTTTCTTCACAGAACACAAACATACATTTATCATGAAGAAGTCAGAATTTGGGTACAGAGCATCATCCTTTATAAGACACGTATACCAAACTCCTCCTTTACCCCCGCACCAGTCTGTGATCTCAATGCACGAGACGTGAGGGGGGGGCTGTTAGCTCAGGTGGGTTCATTAAGGATGTTAGCATAGTTTGGTTCAGGAGGGGAGGCAGATGATTGGGTGGGAATGTAGTATAAGCTAGTTTGTGTGTGTGTGGGGATGGGGAGGGGTTTGTTTAGGTCAGGAGAAGTGGCTGTCTTAGTTCAGAACTGGTGGGGGATGTTAATGTACAACATCGGCGCAGGTTAGATCAGGGGAGGTGTCAGTCGGCCCAGTTTAGATCAGGTGTGTGTGTGTGTGTGTGTGTGTGTGTGTGTGTGTGTGTGAGAGAGTTTAGATCAGGGGAGGTGCTGGTCCAGCTTCACATCTTTTTGCATTGCGGTAACTCTCAGAAGCAGTGAACCTGCATTGCGGCACGCCTCAATATGGAGTGCGGTGCGGGTTGTTGCACATTTAGAATGAACAGGCGGCTTTACCACAATGCACAGGTGTGAATCCTGCTTCAGCCAAAGTGTTTGTGTGTGGTGCCGTTTAGTTCTGCGTCCGCCATGCCAGACGATAACCTAGTGAAATGCGGTGCCGTACCTGCGCCCCGTCCTCAGTTGAAGTGATAATAGTCCCGGCCTTCCTTCAGGTTCAGAGAGAGCAAGTTCTCCTCCAATCCCCCTCCAGTCAGATCCTGGAAGAGAGCAGAAGACACATATAAGGTGAAGGACTCGGGATCTACTAACCAACACATCCAATTTATCAATGTGTGTCAGGTGAGACTCTGTGCTGCTCCTCAGCCACCAATCAGATCCAACCATCTTTTACTCTGCAATGGCCATTGTACACACATGGATAGTTGAGGCCCAGCCTGTGTATAGAGGAGGATCGTGTCTCTGCAGCCAATCAGATGTGTTTGTTAAGTTGCTGCTATTGGGGGGGAAATTGTTTCTGTACATCGCCCCCGGATAGCGCCAACATAGGCCGAGTCACAGCAACAAAACACGGAGGGGGCCTTTCCATTGCTGGCCTATGTGTGTATATGTTTTTATATATATATCTGTATGTATAGGGTATATATTTGTGTGCATGTATGAACATTAGAGCGTGTGTGTTGTGCATGTGTATTTATGTGTTGACATGCGTTTGCATATTTAGGGATGTATGTATGTATGTATGTATGTATGTATGTATGTTTTTGTGCATGTATGAATGTGGGTGTCAAAATCTTGAGTGTACATGTGTATGTATGGCTATACTTCAACACACACACGTGTGTGTGTTGAAGTTCGTCATGTGTCATAGATCACGCAGCATTGTACAGAGAACCGATCAGATCATCACCAGACACTGAACACACAGAGCCGATCACCACATGCGTGTATAAACCACCTGAATATACCAATTGTTCTGCTCTATAACCTGGCGGGTGTATGACGGATCTGTGGTCAGGGAATTCTCCGGTCACACGTCTATGGTCCCTCCAGGTGACCCCCCTCAGACAAGTGACAACCTCATCTCTGGAATGGGACAAGCAGATCATTCTATAGGTCAGCACATACATGACGATGTGTGTCTGTATGTGTCCTGGCTACTGACACGGGAGCTGCCCGGCTCCTCTCATGTGTTGTTTTAACAACTTGTAGAAACGTTTTACAAGTGTTTCCTTGTCAGGCGGCCGCCCTTCCCCCAACCCATAAAGAGATGACAAGAGACACCTGCAGCCGGGGCCCCGCTCTGATACCTCCATCATAAAGAGGTGAGCGCTCCACTGTGCTCCCCAATCCCCCGGATCCCTTTCTTCTCATGTTTACAGCATCTAGGGGGAAACATTGATGAAAGGGGTCACTGCTAATGACAGGAATGCCGGGCTTACCCGCTGGATGGGGTTACCCTTCAAAAGGAGAAAGAATGAGGCGAGTGAAAAATCACAATTAAACTTTCACAGGTCGGCTCTATAGATCGGGTAGTGAGCGAACACATACCGTCGCCCGCTTACTTCTCAATCCTGTCCCTACACAGAGCCGTGACTGTCACTCACGGCTCCCTGCGGCGATCCTCCAGCGCTAACTGGCGGGACGGACTGGGGAGGGGGCGGGTACAGCTGGCTCTGCCTCTAGATAGGCAGAGCCAGCTGTCAATCACGCAGCTGGGTGGATCTCAACAGTAATGTTGGGATCCGTCCCGGCTGCGGCGGTCTCGGTATACCGCGAGCTGTAGCTGGCGGTATACTGAGCTTTGGGGCACGGGAGGACGCTAGCTTATGTCCTCCCATGACCCTGAGGAGAACTATGGGGCAACGCACTTACCCCATAGTTCTCCTTTAAGCACTACGACACTCAGCAGGAGGAATCCCCCGTTCACAGCTGAGCGTTCTGTCACTTGTAGCTGGAAAAAGAACATCTCTTGGGGCGCAGTCAATCGTTGCGGCCCCAGTTTAATGGAAACGCGCGTTCTCTTGGCTGGAAAAACCCAAAGGTGTTCAGCTGAGGTGTGAAAGGGGCCTTATGGGTTAAATACAAAATCTCAGTTGTGCTTATTCAGTAAGATGAGAAGTTTTATTCATTTCACCCCCGAATCATGAAATACAATTATTGGCCGATTGCACGCCGTTGCTCCGTGTCCCCTAAGCCGGACACACACACACCAATTTTTAGGCAGTTTTTTTAACAAATATGATCAAACGTGTTCCAAAGAACAAAGACGACCCGATATATTACCAGGAACAAGATTTGGGAGTCCAGAAATATGTAATAACATATACAATACAGGTTCACCCAGCCGCTTCCCCCCTCCCCGCACGTGTTTCTGATCAGACACAAAAACCAATAAAGTGTTTAGAAGCTGCTACTTCAATGTGACCACATGACAGAAGCGTGTGCGCGGCGGCGGTGGCCCGGCTCTCCTATCTGACATTCCTCCCTAATTACACTTCTCTCTCTCCACATGAAAGAGCAGAGCCGGCCTTCCACAGTGTGTCAGATGTGGGCAACAACACCAAATATCATTCTAAATATACATCTCCGCCATTGTGGAGAGGTCTGACACTCAGGGCAGAGCCCCCTTTTAATGTGGCTTGTATGAAAGCTTTCTGAGTCGGAGATCTTTAACTCCAAACAAGTCCCCAGCCGCGAGCTCTTTGTTCTGCCGAATCTCCTTCAGAAGAGAAAATACAATTTCCACTTTACAAATAATTTTTACTCTATGAAAGCAGCGGGCGGCCCGGCCACATCCATCTGCGTTATGAAAGCCAGCACGGCCGCTGCTCTCGTGTCTCCATGAATAATATTTCCTCAGCGATCGACTTCAGTAAAATCCCTTCAACGCTGAAGAAAAACATGATGGAACCCCCCCCCATATACAGAGCGATGGGGTACAACGCCACCTCCTGCCCTGGTCTCCTCACAGAACCCCCATATACAGAGCGATGGGGTGCAACGCCACCTCCTGCCCTGGTCTCCTCACAGAACCCCCATGTACAGAGCGATGGGGTGCAACGCCACCTCCTGCCCTGGTCTCACAGAACCCCCATGTACAGAGCGATGGGGTGCAACACCACTTCCTGCCCTGGTCTCCTCACAGAGCCCCCATATACAGAACGATGGGGTGCAACGCCACCTCCTGCCCTGGTCTCCTCACAGAGCCCCCATATACAGAGCGATGGGGTACAACGCCACTTCCTGCCCTGGTCTCCTCACAGAGCCCCCATATACAGAGCGATGGGGTACAACGCCACCTCCTGCCCTGGTCTCCTCACAGAACCCCCATATACAGAGCGATGGGGTGCAACGCCACCTCCTGCCCTGGTCTCCTCACAGAGCCTCCTGCCCTAGTCTCCTCACAGAACCCCCATATACAGAGCGATGGGGTACAAAGCCACCTCCTGCCCTGGTCTCCTCACAGAGCCCCCGTATACAGAGCGATGGGGTACACGGTCACCTTCTGCCCTGGTCTCCTCACAGAGCCCCCGTATACAGAGTGATGGGGTACAAAGCCACCTCCTGCCCTGGTCTCACAGAACCCCCATATACAGAGCGATGGGGTACATGGTCACCTCCTGCCCTGGTCTCCTCACAGAACCCCTTTACACTGAATAATGGGGTACACAGCCCTCTTCAGGCCTCCACACTCACCAGTTTGACGCAGATCAGGAACGGCGGTTTGGCTTCTGTAAAACGAAGAATTGGAATCTTTGGTTTTGGTCTTTTCTGAAAGAAACAAAAAAGAACCTAAGTGAAGTATATCCCGAGGAAGGAACAAGAATAGAGGACGTAAGACGTTACAGGCTGCAGGTAGTGAAGTGAGGATCGGGATGACAGCCTGGAAACTCAACCCCCCGATGTTTATACCCTCACAGGTTCTCTGTATCTGTCTGCATGCACATGCGTTGGATCATTATAACCACCAAAAAGGATCGATCTTCCTCCAGCCTATCACTCATAACCAGCTTCTGAAGCCAACATAAGAGGAAAGTTCCCCGCAGTCCGCCATCTTTCCCATACGGCACCTCAAGCCCTGATGAAGGGGTATTGTCCAAACCCATGAAATGTGTTGGCTGCTTTATTCCACTTATGATGTAATAAACAATTTTGGGCTCTACAATTGCTGACGTGGTGCTCTCTTCTCAGACTGCAGTATACAGAGATTTTGAAGCCGTGCTACTCACGTTGGAGCTCTTATATATCACACAATAAGAACTGTGTGTACCCTAAACCGACCAATCAGAATGTAACCTTCGCCATGCAGAGCAGTTTTCAATCTGTGTGCCGGCATTGGTCAAACACAAATAGATCTGATTCCTAGCCGTGTAGGCAAATAATCTCAACTGTTTTCTATTACAGAAATATTTTTGGGAGGGTGACATCCAGGACGAGACACTTTGGGGTCTATTAATAATAAAACGTTGCAGTTATTTGTCCTGTGAAACTGAATGTACATTAGTTGTGTGTGAGAATGGGGCCACATGGAATGTTCTTGGGCTATTGTATCTCCTGAATATTGTGGGCAGTAGTGAATCGGGAAAATACCCCATTATGGCCACTAGATGGAGCCGAAGATCATAAGAAATAAATACTTTGTAGTCACAAGAGATACAATGTAACAATTCACAGAAAGCTGGAGGGAATTCGCACATAACTGTAACCATTGCTACTATGGGGGTCCAGGGACCAGAAAAGAAGATAGCCTGAGAACATTCAATTCAAACTCATTATCACACCATCTGCTGAATTCACACAGAATGAATATAAATGCAGTTTCGCTGGACGAATATCTATGAAGAATGTGTTTATAAATAACCCCCTTTGTGTGCGCAGAGCCCGATCGCTGGATCACAAACACATCACACCGATCTTATCCAAGACAACATATTACACACACAAGACATATGAGCGTTCAGGATCACAATTTCCGGGGCGATATATGGCTCATAGGATGAAACCAGTCATGTGACCAGCTCAGTAAAGGGGGGGGGGGGGG
>NW_017306394.1:777642-779008 GCF_000935625.1 Nanorana parkeri
TATACAGAGCGATGGGGTACAACGCCACCTCCTGCCCTGGTCTCCTCACAGAGCCCCCGTATACAGAGCGATGGGGTACAACGCCACCTCCTGCCCTAGTCTCCTCACAGAACCCCCATATACAGAGCGATGGGGTACAAAGCCACCTCCTGCCCTGGTCTCCTCACAGAGCCCCCGTATACAGAGCGATGGGGTACACGGTCACCTTCTGCCCTGGTCTCCTCACAGAGCCCCCGTATACAGAGTGATGGGGTACAAAGCCACCTCCTGCCCTGGTCTCACAGAACCCCCATATACAGAGCGATGGGGTACATGGTCACCTCCTGCCCTGGTCTCCTCACAGAACCCCTTTACACTGAATAATGGGGTACACAGCCCTCTTCAGGCCTCCACACTCACCAGTTTGACGCAGATCAGGAACGGCGGTTTGGCTTCTGTAAAACGAAGAATTGGAATCTTTGGTTTTGGTCTTTTCTGAAAGAAACAAAAAAGAACCTAAGTGAAGTATATCCCGAGGAAGGAACAAGAATAGAGGACGTAAGACGTTACAGGCTGCAGGTAGTGAAGTGAGGATCGGGATGACAGCCTGGAAACTCAACCCCCCGATGTTTATACCCTCACAGGTTCTCTGTATCTGTCTGCATGCACATGCGTTGGATCATTATAACCACCAAAAAGGATCGATCTTCCTCCAGCCTATCACTCATAACCAGCTTCTGAAGCCAACATAAGAGGAAAGTTCCCCGCAGTCCGCCATCTTTCCCATACGGCACCTCAAGCCCTGATGAAGGGGTATTGTCCAAACCCATGAAATGTGTTGGCTGCTTTATTCCACTTATGATGTAATAAACAATTTTGGGCTCTACAATTGCTGACGTGGTGCTCTCTTCTCAGACTGCAGTATACAGAGATTTTGAAGCCGTGCTACTCACGTTGGAGCTCTTATATATCACACAATAAGAACTGTGTGTACCCTAAACCGACCAATCAGAATGTAACCTTCGCCATGCAGAGCAGTTTTCAATCTGTGTGCCGGCATTGGTCAAACACAAATAGATCTGATTCCTAGCCGTGTAGGCAAATAATCTCAACTGTTTTCTATTACAGAAATATTTTTGGGAGGGTGACATCCAGGACGAGACACTTTGGGGTCTATTAATAATAAAACGTTGCAGTTATTTGTCCTGGGAAACTGAATGTACATTAGTTGTGTGCGAGAAGGGGGCCACATGGAATGTTCTTGGGCTATTGTATCTCCTGAATATTGTGGGCAGTAGTGAATCGGGAAAATACCCCATTATGGCCACTAGATGGAGCCGAAGATCATAAGAAATAAATACTTTGTAGTCACAAGAGATACAATGTA
>NW_017306394.1:779362-790467 GCF_000935625.1 Nanorana parkeri
TGGTGTGACGAGCGCAGGAAAGGGGGGGGGGGGGGCATCAAGTCACATGACTACATTCTAATATGTTGATCTGGGGTCTTTCGCAGAGCGTGAACCCTGAAAAATGACAATGGTGAGGTGATGTGATAGGAGAGAGGTAAGCAGAGCATTCGGTAAGGGGGTCCTTGTAGATAAGAACGCTCTGTGTAGAAGTGGAAGAATTCCAGCACTGTAGATAATAGACGGGGCCTGTGTCCCATCACCCCGCACCTTACCTCTGTGTCATTCCAACAACCACTTCACATCCCACAGACCCCCCTGTGTGGCTGTACCGCTCTCTCCATACAACATGACACGGCTAATATTATCCCTGGGCTACTGGAGGTGAATTGTGCACAGAAGCACAACAGCAGCAACACGTGTCCCATAACAGGGGATCATAGGAAAGGACACGGAACTGGCAGCCATGACAGTTCCACACAAGACACACGTGTCTCATAACGGGATCATAGGAAAGGACACAGAACTGGCGGCCATGACAGTTCCACACCAGACACACGTGTCTCATAACGGGATCATAGGAAAGGTCACGGAACTGGCGACCATGACAGTTCAACACCAGCAACACGTGTCCCATAACACGGGATCATAGGAAAGGACACAGAAGTGGCAGCCATGACAGTTCAACACCAGTAACACGTGTCCCATAACAGGGGATCATAGGAAAGGACACAGAAGTGGCGGCCATGACAGTTCAACACCAGTAACATGTATCCCATAACAGGAGATCATAGGAAAGGGCACGGAACTGGCAGCCATGACAGTTCAACACCAGCAACACGTGTCCCATAACGGGATCATAGGAAAGGGCACGGAACTGGCAGCCATGACAGTTCAATGTCAGAAACACGTATCCCATAACAGGAGATCATAGGAAAGGGCACGGAACTGGCGGCCATGACAGTTCAACACCAGCAACACGTGTCCCATAACAGGGGATCATAGGAAAGGACACAGAACTGGCGGCCATGACAGTTCAATGCCATTAGCCTCCAGCACACGCTGTTTAAAAAAAAATGGCATTTCTTATTAAAAATGGTATCAAAGTCTAAATAGGGCTGAGGGCTCTTGAGAGGAGTACTGAGACAGGATGCCGTGATGTTTACAGGAAGCTATGTTCAGCACCTCACAGGCCCCTCCCACCAGCCATGATCTGCCTGCATTGCACAGGGAAGCACAGAGGCCTAGTGATGACGTCACTGGGACTATAATAAGATATGACATGAGAATAAAAAAGGTTTTATACAGACAAAATTCATTAACACGTTGATGGGGATGGGCAGGAAAGACAAAACAAGCAGATTACACTATGAAGACTATAATAATAATATAATCATAGGCTCAGTATGCTCTCACCTCAGACTCCTCGTGTGTGTAGAAACCTTTACAGATTTTCTTGTTATCGACATCGCAGAACGCCGCAACCTGCAACACAAACACAAAAGTCGAGCGGGATGCTCTGGCCGATGTACTGCGGGGGAAATCTCTAGATTGAGGTGAAACAAGCGGCAAGAACTGGTTTTCCTATTGTATCTTATAATTACCTATTTATTTCATATTTTTGGGCTAGCGTTCTGCTTTAAAGCGGACCTTACACCCTTTGACTAAAAATCACATCAACATACAGCTCTGCACACTGATATGAAATCATCTGACATTCATCAGCTAAACAAACATTTTTATTGTACTGACAATTTCTTTTTTTCCCACTTCCTGGTCCACTTTGGCACAAGTGATGTAATCTGTGACCAAGCGTTGCATCCTGGGAAGGTTACATCAGCAGAGCATTGCTGGGAAATCTCATCTGTAATCTCATGAGATCTTAGGGAAAGGCAAGCATTGCATCGAGGGAAGTTTCCGTGAACAGAGAATTGTAATCTCATGAGATTTCAGGGAAAGGCATTTCCCTCCCCTGAGATTATGTGCATGGTCACATGTCCTAGTCACATGTGCCAGAGTTCCAGGAAGTAAAGGGAGATACATTACTCAGGGAAAGGCATTGTCCTCCCCTGAGATGATGTACTTGGTCACATGTTCTAGTCACAAGTGCTAGAGTTCCAGGAAGTAAAGGGAGATAGATTACTCAGGGAAAGGCATTTTCCTCCCCAGAGATTATGTGGATGGTCACATGTCCTAGTCACATGTGCCAGAGTTCCAGGAAGTAAAGGAAGACATATTACTCAGGGAAGGCATTGTCCTCCCCTGAGATGATGTGCATGGTCACATGTCCTAGTCACATGTGACAGAGTTTCAGGAAGTAAAGGAAGACATATTACTCAGGGAAGGCATTGCCCTCCCCTGAGATTATGTGCATGGTCACATGTCCTAGTCACATGTGCCAGAGTTCCAGGAAGTAAAGGGAGATACATTACTCAGGGAAAGGCATTGTCCTCCCCTGAGATGATGTACTTGGTCACATGTTCTAGTCACAAGTGCTAGAGTTCCAGGAAGTAAAGGGAGATAGATTACTCAGGGAAAGGCATTTTCCTCCCCAGAGATTATGTGGATGGTCACATGTCCTAGTCACATGTGCCAGAGTTCCAGGAAGTAAAGGAAGACATATTACTCAGGGAAGGCATTGTCCTCCCCTGAGATGATGTGCATGGTCACATGTCCTAGTCACATGTGCCAGAGTTCCAGGAAGTAAAGGGAGATCTATTAATCTGCCCTTAGTAAAAATGGCCGCTGTGAGAAGACTGGGGAGGAAAAGAATAAAAAGCCGGCAATTATCTATAAGTTTCTGTTTACTAAGCATTTCTAAATGAATCCTCTTTAATGAATACAGAACTGCGTTAATTTTTGTCATACGTATCTGCCTGGGAGTTCTCTTTTATATGATAAACCCAGAAACAGGGACAGTCGCAGGGACTGGCGGGAGCTAAGCGCTGCCATCTGGGTCCGCGATCTTCTATGTTTACATTCAGACTTTAACCCTTTGCTGGAGGCGGGAGATTTCAGCCACACTTAAAACAAACACCTTTCAGAGCTCTGCCGTGACGGCGCACAACCACATCGATCTAGCTGTGCCGATCACTCCTCTGCTCACACGCCGGGTAGCTGCCTTGTACGCTAAGCTGCGCAGACAGACATTGAAGTACACAGCGGCTACGTGTCCCTGGGTGACGTGCATCGGGGCGAGCAGCAAAGCAAATCTGATGGACGAAAGGAAAACACGGCAAAAAAAACCAAACAAACAACACAAACAGAGCCGAGACAGACGAGGCGCGGCCGGCGCTGGAGACGCACACTGCCACGAGAGCTGCTGTGACGTGTAAACAGTAACATGTAAACCATGCATCCAGTTTCAGAATGCTTATTTAATGTGAAGTACAGACATGTGCTAGAAAAATAATCAGACGACCAATAGACCACCCACTCCGAGGACAGACTGGGGGCCGCGGGACTCGGGGGTCTGTGCGGTTCAAAACAACTGCTGAGAATCTTGTAAACAGTGTATGTATACAGCAGAGGCGCACTATATATACTGGCACCAATCACAGCTACCGGAACATCTGATACAATACAATACCGAAGAGCTTCAAGACCCCACTCATCCATTACATGACGTCTCCTCTTCCTGATCCCAGCACATGATACATTCGAGGATGACGCAATACTTTTCCTGAGCTTCTCATAGCAAATCGGATTCAATTGATCAATATAATTTGTATCAATTGTGTCTCCATTATTCAGATTAGGGATGTACTGATACTAGTATCGGTGCCGATGCTGAGTATTTGGGCGAGTACTGGTACTTGCCCAAATGCTCCGATGCCCGGCCCGATACCTGAGCTTCCAGTATCAGGAAGCCAGGCAGCGAGTAATTCATTACACGATGCCCGGCTTCCTGATTGGCCGGGAAGCCGGCTCCATGCTCACTCGTCACTTGGTGGCGAAGACCGGGCAGCGTGTAATGATCCGCCACCTAGCTTCCTGATTGGTCAGTAAGATGGCCAACCAGGAAGCCGGAAAGCGAGTCCTTACCCCCCCAGCTTTCTGAGTGGCTAGAAATGCCCCCTCATCACCTGGTGACAAGGGAGCATGGAGCCGGCTTCCCGGCCAATCAGGGAGCCGGCTTCCCAGCCAATCAGGGAGCCGGCTTCCTGATTGGCCAGCGTCTCAACCAATCAGGAAGCCGAGCAACGAATCACTACATGGCGCCTGGCCTCTTGATTGGCCGGGAAGTCGGCTCCATGCTTCATCACCTGGTGATGAGGGAGCAAGGAGACGGCTTCCCGGCTAATCAGAAAGCCAGGTGGCGAGTCATTACACGCCGCCTGGCTTCCTTAATGGGACTTCCGGTAGCGGTATTGGCGAGTACCGCAAAAAAAATATCGGTACTTGATAACGAAAAAAGCGGCATCGGTGCATCCCTAGTTCAGATAGAAAGGATTTTCTGCAGCCGATATGGTGAACTAGACCCCCTCAACTATCTGGTCTCCCTCAGATAGTTGACTCCACTATCACGTATATCCGGTAGGCAACCCAACCGAAGTCAACCGAAGGAGCTCACACAGCAGGCTGACAACGCGACTGCTAATCACAATGCAATTGCTTAGTGTTTGCAAAGTTTGCAACAGATTCACAAAAATGATTTGCTTAAGCAAACTGTACGCAATGAGACACGATGCCGGATATACTGAAAGATAGATTGCAGGTATACATTAAACTCCTCCGACTCTACTTTCTCCTTCTGCTGCGTGCGCTTGGTAGACGTAAACGTAATGTACGGACGTCACAGGGGAATAGTAACTGAAAAATGACTCTCTTTGTGAATTCAGCTGAAATAAGTGAAATGCAGGCCGTCTGCTGAACGGTATTTCACCTCTTTGGAGACAATTCTGTTTTGGCCATTAGAAGGGCAGCCAGCGCTCGCTGCGCTATAGATCAGGTTGTCTGCCTGACATATCATGGAGCTGGTGTGAGGGCCGGGTAATAATGGAAATGAGGGGTAGAGGTAAGAGAGCATGGAGGGAGGGGGGGGGGATGACCGATCTCCAGACCCCTGCGTATAATAATCTAGTTATCCCCGGCAGAGGATTCTTCATCGTAATTCAGTTCCCTTCTGTGTCCTCTGGGGGCTCATCCGGAGCTCCTGCAACTGCGCAGCCCGGAGCAGGTGTGAATGAGCGGCAGGACGGGCCTGTAAAACGCATCGCGTGGACAGCGTTGCCATGGGAAAGCGACAATCACAGTCTAGGAGATGACTTGGGAGAGCGCGCTGCTGACCTCATGTAAGTTATTTCTCACCTGACGCACATTGTACGGATTCCAGCACTTCTGTTTCTACCATCACAGCCATTTCCTGAGGATAGAATGATTCTCAGATTTAATACCGTGGCTGAGGACGGGAGCCAGGACCGGGGGAAGCTGCATTTCCAGAGACCTGCTCAGTATTTTAACACTGTAAGTGCTGCAGGGTGTGCGCTGTTGCAATGAGCCGTGCAACCTGCCACTTCTGCACCAGACGGAAGATCTTCATTATTCATAGACAGACACGGGGGAATTACTACAGCTTCCTTCCCATTGTGAAACTGGCACGGGTAGCTTGTGTCACATTAACAAATGTGTCTGCGCAGCCCGCGGCAGTTTCAATTTCAGAGTGAAATGATAACTTGTGACGATCCCGTACCCGTATCCGGTAAGGAGTGCAGCAAGACCTCTGGTTCCTAAAGTTTGATTAGCAAAGGGGTCGCAGCATTCTGTAATATAGAAAACAAACGCAGATCCCCGCAAGAATGGAGCCGACATACTGGATGTAAACTGTCTACTGGTAACATGGCAAACAGCTCACATGCCTCTCTCTGCCCGTGCAGAAAAACATGTTACATGGGCAGAGCCTCCATGTTGGCAAGCAAAGCTCCTTTCTCTGCCAAAATGTATGTCTGTTAACCCCAACAAATGCTGAGGTAGCAGTCTTTCCCTTTCACTCTCTGCTGAGCGGGAGCGGGCAGAGGGAGCCGGAGCAGACAGCGCCGGCTCTCCTACATTCTATGCTATGTATGGCGCTAACCTAGAAAATGGAGCAGATCACTCCATCAGGATCTGCTCCATTTTCTCAGTTTAGAAGAGTGGCACCACACCGCTGACCAGGAAAAAGCTTACAGGAGTGAGCAGAGAGATGACCTCATCACTCTTCTGTTGCTTCATTACTGTCCAATCACAGGCTCAGGGCAGGGAGGTGATCTTTTGCTTAACTGTAGCAGAGAAGAGCCAGTTCACTGGACTGTGCTATCAGGGCTCTATTATTATTATCTATTATTCGCAGAAATGGATGAAGAGAAATAAAATCTTTTGGCAGGTAAGACTGTTTCCACATGGCAGGTAAGACTGTTCCCACACGGCAGGTACAACTATTCCCACACGGCAGGTACAACTATTCCCACACGGCAGGTACAACTATTCCCACACGGCAGGTACAACTATTCCCACATGGCAGGTACAACTATTCCCACATGGCAGGTACAACTATTCCCACATGGCAGGTACAACTATTCCCACATGGCAGGTAAGACTGTTTCCACATGGCAGGTAAAACTATTCCCACATGGCAGGTAAGACTGTTCCCACATGGCAGGTAAGACTGTTCCCACATGGCAGGTAAGACTGTTCCCACACGGCAGGTAAGACTGTTTCCACATGGCAGGTAAGACTATTCCCACATGGCAGGTAAAACTATTCCCACATGGCAGGTAAGACTGTTCCCACATGGCAGGTAAGACTATTCCCACACGGCAGGTAAGACTGCTTCCACATAGCAGGTAAGACTGTTTCCACTAGGCAGGTAAGACTGTTCCCACATGGCAGGTAAGACTATTCCCACATGGCAGGTTAGACTGTTCCCACATGGCAGGTTAGACTATTCCCACATGGCAGGTATGACTGTTCCTACATGGCAGGTAAGACTGTTCCCACACGGCAGGTAAGACTATTCCCACATGGCAGGTAAGACTGTTTCCACTAGGCAGGTAAGACTGTTCCCGCATGGCAGGTATGACTGTTCCTACACGGCTGGTATGACTGTTCCTACATGGCAGGTAAGACTGTTCCCACACGGCAGGTAAGACTGTTCCCACACGGCAGGTAAGACTATTCTCACATGGCAGGTATGACTATTCCCACATGGCAGGTAAGACAGTTCCCACACGGCAGGTACAACTATTCCCACATGGCAGGTACAACTATTCCCACATGGCAGGTAAGACTATTCCCACATGGCAGGTAAGACTGTTTCCACATGGCAGGTAAAACTATTCCCACATGGCAGGTAAGACTATTCCCACATGGCAGGTAAGACTATTCCCACATGGCAGGTAAGACTGTTTCCACTAGGCAGGTAAGACTGTTCCCCCATGGCAGGTAAGACTGTTCCCCCATGGCAGGTATGACTATTCCCACATAGCAGGTAAGACTATTCCCACATGGCAAGTATGACTATTCCCACATGGCAAGTATGACTATTCCCACATGGCAGGTAAGACAGTTCCCCTATGGCAGGTAAGACTATTCCCACACGGCAGGTAAGACTATTCCCACACGGCAGGTAAGACTATTCCCACACGGCAGGTAAGACTGCTTCCACATAGCAGGTAAGACTGTTTCCACTAGGCAGGTAAGACTGTTCCCACACGGCAGGTAAGACTATTCCCACACGGCAGGTAAGACTGTTCCCACACGGCAGGTAAGACTGTTCCCACACGGCAGGTAAGACTATTCCCACATGGCAGGTATGACTATTCCCACATGGCAGGTAAGACTATTCCCACACGGCAGGTAAGACTGTTCCCACACGGCAGGTAAGACTGTTCCCACATGGCAGGTAAGACTGTTCCCACACGGCAGGTAAGACTGTTTCCACATGGCAGGTAAGACTATTCCCACATGGCAGGTAAAACTATTCCCACATGGCAGGTAAGACTGTTCCCACATGGCAGGTAAGACTATTCCCACACGGCAGGTAAGACTGTTTCCACATGGCAGGTAAGACTGTTCCCACATGGCAGGTAAGACTGTTCCCACATGGCAGGTAAGACTGTTCCTACATGGCAGGTAAGACTGTTCCCACACGGCAGGTAAGACTATTCCCACATGGCAGGGAAGACTGTTTCCACTAGGCAGGTAAGACTGTTCCCGCATGGCAGGTATGACTGTTCCTACACGGCTGGTATGACTGTTCCTACATGGCAGGTAAGACTGTTCCCACACGGCAGGTAAGACTGTTCCCACACGGCAGGTAAGACTATTCTCACATGGCAGGGAAGACTCTTCCCACATGGCAGGTTAGACTGTTCCCACATGGCAGGTTAGACTATTCCCACATGGCAGGTATGACTGTTCCTACATGGCAGGTAAGACTGTTCCCACACGGCAGGTAAGACTGTTCCCACACGGCAGGTAAGACTATTCTCACATGGCAGGTATGACTATTCCCACATGGCAGGTAAGACAGTTCCCACACGGCAGGTACAACTATTCCCACATGGCAGGTACAACTATTCCCACATGGCAGGTAAGACTATTCCCACATGGCAGGTAAGACTGTTTCCACTAGGCAGGTAAGACTGTTCCCCCATGGCAGGTAAGACTGTTCCCCCATGGCAGGTATGACTATTCCCACATAGCAGGTAAGACTATTCCCACATGGCAAGTATGACTATTCCCACATGGCAAGTATGACTATTCCCACATGGCAGGTAAGACAGTTCCCCTATGGCAGGTAAGACTATTCCCACACGGCAGGTAAGACTATTCCCACACGGCAGGTAAGACTATTCCCACACGGCAGGTAAGACTATTTCCACATGGCAGGTATGACTGCTTCTACATAGCAGGTATGACTGTTTCCACTAGGCAGGTAAGACTATTCCCACACGGCAGGTATGACTATTCCCACATGGCAGGTAAGACTATTCTCACACGGCAGGTAAGACTGTTCCCACACGGGAGGTAAGGCTATTCCCACATGGCAGATAAGACTATTCCCACATGGCAGGTAAGACTGTTCCCACACGGGAGGTAAGACTATTCCCACACGGCAGGTAAGACTATTCCCACATGGCAGGTATGACTATTCCCACATGGCAGGTATGACTATTCCCACATGGCAGGTAAGACTATTCCCACATGGCAGGTAAGACTATTCCCACACGGCAGGTAAGACTATTCCCACACGGCAGGTAAGACTGTTCCCACATGGCAGGTATGACTATTCCCACATGGCAGGTATGACTATTCCCACAAGGCAGGTAAGACTTTTCCCACATGCTCTCGTGATGCCAATCAGCCTTCCTAGTTCCCATCATGATCAATATTTATGGTAAGGATTTTATACACAAGCTGCAAAGGTTTACCAGAATCTTCACCACACGGTGATGCCAAGCCTAACATTGGCAGCATTTAGTAAATAGCTTCACATAGCTTTCCTCTGTTCGCATCTGTGGGAGTGACATGGCCGCCCTCCCTCCAGTAGCATTTGGTTTCCATCTCTGACCGCTACGATATTATTGTTAATATTGTGAAATTATGGGGCCTGTTCAGCCTCATTCTCTCCCAAATGTTAACAGGAACATCGCTTCACAAATGTTTTAACTACGCAAAGGATGTTTTGTTATTACTTAGCAACACAAAACTGTACAACTCCGAGGTACCATCTTCCGAGACGGCCTCCAGCTGGAAGAGCGCTCACCTATACAACAGCCTCTTCAGCAATAAGTGACGGGATTATCTGCAGCTGTTCAGCAGCTGTGTGATCTGGACCAGATTAGGGGATGACATAAGTGCTGCTCCTATAGCATCTGTAAGCAGCAACAGACTTTAACCCTTCCCAGATTTCCATTATACTTCATGTTATATAGAAGAGGCAGCTATGGAACAAAATGGCCGCCCTGCCACCCATGATGGATGTGAACTGTGCCGCTTCTCCCCAGACCCAAAAGATTGTGAATGACCAAAAGTTGAAGCCCAGAAGTAAGAAAACATCAAGCTGAAAGTTATAACTCCAACCTCTGTGAAAGGCGTCTTATGTTGCAGTCTATGAGCTTTGCCAAAGCAAACGTAAGGAAAAGGTCAGCAGGAGGGGATGGCAGGATCAGAGGGGGTAATTGGAAGCAGACATATCTAGGAATGGAGACACCTATGCATCATGTTCAAAAAGAAATGTGTTATTCATATTAAAGGGCAATGGAATGAAGAAGAGGGAAAAAAAGAGGAAAGATTACACAGAGAGGGTAAGAGACAGAGCACAAAGAGGAGGGAGGAAGGAAAGGGGAGACAGAGAAGGAACCGGGGGAGAGGGAGAATGGGAAAGGGGGGGGAGAGGGGAATAGGTAGGGAAGAGAGACAGAGGGAGAGAGGGGAATAGGGAAGGGAGAGAGGCAGGGAAGGGAGAGAGGCAGGGTTATGAGGGAGAGAGAGACAGAAGAGGGGAATGGGGAATGGAGAGATAGAGGCAAGGTGAGGGAGGAGAATGGGGAAGGAAAAGTGGCATGGGGAGAGAGGCGAATCAGGAGAGAAAAGGTGAGAGAGGGGAATGGGGAAGAGTAAGAGTGGGAAATGGGTAAGGAAGAGAGAGGGGAATAGGAAAGGGAGAGAGGGGAATGAGAAAGGGGGAAAGGGAATGGTAAAATGGAGAGAATGGTGAAAGGGGACAGGGAATGGTGAAAGGGGACAGGGAATGGTGAAAGGGGACAGGGAATGGTGAAAAGGGACAGGGAATGGTGAAAAGGGACAGGGAATGGTGAAAAGGGACGAGGAATAGGGATGGGAAAGGTAGAGAGGCAATAGGAGACAGCGGAGAGTGGAAGGGAATGGGGAAAGGTGAGAAGGGAATGGGAAAAAGGGTAATGAGGGAGAGGTGCAGGGATAAGAAGAGAAAACAGGTGATGCGTGGAAAAAAGGAAACAAAAAACCCGAACTAACAACTTGCACTACACTACAGAGAAACTACAAACTAGCCCCATACCCTGAGACGCTACAAGACCCCAAAGACTGACAGATCCTTAGTATTAACGCTAATTTGAATGTAAAGAAGAGGACAGACAGAAAGAGGCAGTGAAAAAGCAAAGGGG
>NW_017306394.1:790498-810879 GCF_000935625.1 Nanorana parkeri
GGAGGGGGGGTGTTAAGAGAGCTAGACTGAAATAATGGGAAAGGTGTGATAATGGAAATAGAACAGAGGAGGGGGAGGGTGGGTGAGGGAGAAGGATAAGCAGTGAGAATGAAGAGTCAGACGATTACATCACAGAGGTGGATAAGCTGATATAAGTACGGTGTGCATTCAGTGCATTATCTATGACAACTACATAAGGAGTTTGAACAATGCTGAATAATACTCTGATTTCTATGTGGTGTAGCATAGCCCTAGGGAGAAGACTGCCTCAGCAATCCTGCCAGTCTCATCCATCATGGCGGACACGTAGCCCCGGCTCACACCTGAACTGCTGCGGCACGGTGTGTGTGGTCCGACAGCTGGGGACATAATAACTTCCACATGCAGCATATTTGTGATCTTTATTAAAAGAAAACACTGAGGGGGCGACAAGATTATTCTCCCATCACCGCCATGTCTTCACATCTGGCCTGGTCCTGTTACGGCTGTAAACCTTCTTCTCACCTATATACTGTCCTCATCAGCTCGATGGTCCCAATCGATGCCTGTACTCCCTTCATTCCCCAGGAGCAGGCTGAGGAACTACAAGGCCCACAATGATGATGGGTTAGGCAAAGGCGAGCAGTAGCACATAAAATGGAGATTGGTCGTTTTTATGCCCAATTAACCACTATCATTGTGACACATCGGCCCTACAAATGTATTCACTATGGCGTCAGTTTCACTCAAAGCGTAAAATGTTGTTAGTTTTGGATGGGATGCAGAAGAGATTAATCTTTAGTTCGGTTTTTATTGCTATAAATGACCTACCCCTAAACTAAAGCCTCCCACAGGAGACCCACAGCAAGTAAAAACAGCACTGGACCCCAATCCCCTTCCCACCTACCTCTAAGCTGCACAGCATTGGCTTAGACAGCGGTGTCCAGAGATCCCCAGGTTATATAAATCACATCTTTCCTACATGGCAATTCTGTCCCCTGGTACGTGACCCAGAGATGGACTGCAGTGGCCAGACAAAAGGCCAAAAACAGCAACAAGCCTACAGTCCGCAATGTGGGTTCAGTACACAAAATGGCCGCTGCCGTGCTAAGAACCCGAAGGTACTGGACAATATTTCATTATATGCACTACCGGTCAAACGGTTTAAAACGCCCCAATTTTCCCAGTTTTTATTGAAATGTACGCAGTTTAATGTCTCAATGTACTCCACCCATCACAATTACAATTTCAACTCTATATTAAAAATACGAGCCCGGTTTCCCGCTTGTCCTTCTAATTTCCAGAAGGACTCATTAACAACCAGGTGGGCGAGTATCACGATGTAGAGATGAGATAAGGTATAAGCGGGGTGCAGGTACATGGGTGGACACAATCTGGAGGTGGGAGGGCGTTATATATCAAATGGACTGACAACCTGGGAAATTGGTGAAGGCCGATCTCCCAGGAGGCCGCAGCTTGGGAGCGTTCAGGAAGCTTTGATGCTGCTTCAGCTGATTTTGCCTTATTAGCTGCAGGGTTAAATACAACCTGTCATAGGAAAACATATGAGCAGGAATATCTGGTGAAGGACACTCACTGGAGCTGTCTAGGTGGCTGATGAGCTCCTGCTGCAGAGTAACATTCTCTAACAATGTTTAATGTTCAGTTATATTTTATTGTATGAAATAGACTTATATTACCTGTCTTATATCAGTTCAGGGCAGCAATCTCATGTCTATGGGAGGCCCCCGACTCTGCTTACCACTGTCAGGGACACCAGTTGATTGGGCTGACTGGGAAGCATGTCCCAATTGCTATTTAAATCCAAGAAAAGTGCTTCCAGCATTTTCTGCCAATGCCATTTACTCCCTGCCCAATCACATATGATATAATATAAAATAATGTATGATATCATCTCATATAATCTTTCATATATAATGTTAATTTAAAAGTAATTTCCAACATTCAGTATTTCATTGAAGCCCATTATGTTGCAGAGTCCTGAGTCTATTTGCGTTGCAGAGTCCAGAGCCCACTGCATTGCAGAGTTCTGACTACACTGCATTGCAGAGTCCAGAGCCCATTGCGTTGCAGAGCCCCGAGTCCATTGCGTTGCAGAGCCCCGTGTGCATTGCGTTGCAGAGCCCCGTGTGCATTGCGTTGCAGAGCCCCGAGTCCATTGTATTGCAGAGCCCCGAGTCCATTGCGTTGCAGATACTTTTCTTTGCCTTGCTGCCCTCCTTATGGAAAGTCCCTTGTAATGGTGTGGGTGCTCGCAGTGACTGATGGTGTCGCAAATATCAGCGAAATGTCACCAGCACACCAGAATCCTTTTAGGACAGCAGAATGTTCATTTATTTGAAGTTCCTTGTCATATAAGCAAGCGCTTTCAGGGCCACGCAGGGTCCCTTCATCAGGCTTAGCATTGCAGAGTCCTGAGTCCAGTACATTGCAGAGTCCTGAGCCCAGTGCATTGCAGAGTCCTGAGTCTACTGCGTTATTGCATTGAATATTTTTTTATTTGTTAGTTCCTTTACAGGCAGAAGGAGGGGGGAGGAGGTAATGGAGGCGGGAGGGTTGTGGGGGCCCATCAACAAAATGTTGCACAGGGCCCAATAATATTAAAGACAGCCCTGCATTTAGTGGCCAAACACAATTAAGCAGGCAGATCATGTGGCTGCTCGCTGGGGTCCATTGGGGGGGGGGGGGCGCAAAACTTTGTTCTGCCCCGGGGCATCCATAAGTTTGGTTACGTCACTGGTGATGTGCAATCTCTCTGCCCACAGACAGTTGGATTGTGCTTGCATGGCCAGTCACCATCAGATGTCTATAGGTATTCAATGCAAGGGCGTGTCTGATTGGATACAAATTGAACGTATTGTTCAGGTTTTGCCTTATATTACACAGTTTTGGTAAATCTAAAGCAAGATTGTAAGGAGATCTATATGTGCAGCTTGTCATTTATAATAAGAAAGTTATAGGAGAATGGTGATGTCACACATTGCACTAACCTTCTCTCTGTTATCAGGTGTCAGACTCCGGTACAGCTTCCTCCCTTGCTTTCCTGCGTTCCAGATAGTGAAAGACGGCCATTGCCGGAGGACTCTCTCTTCCAGGAACTTCACCCGATTCTTCCAGATAGTCTCCCTGACAGAGAAAGATGGGGAGCAGTGACAAATCTTGCGACAGAAGGGCTGTGTGTGGTGGTGTTGGGCTGGTGAACGGGATACATTTGTAACAACAGTAGAAAATAGATATTCCTAATACCGAGCAGATGACACTGAGTTTTATTATCAATCATGATCAGAACACATTTTTTAAAGTTTGGTGTCCTATGATCGGAGCTGAAATGATGAATACGTTCCGGTATCTTTAAAATCTTGTGCTTGCCCAGCTGCAACAACATTTTTATCCACATATATTAATTTCAACAGATCTATTTATTTCCGCATTTCTGGGATTGGACTTAGGCCTCGTTCTCACCAGATGCAGTGCGTTCCGGGCCGATTCTGGCCAGAACGCACTGCCTCGCATTGCGACCGGCTCACTTTTTTGTGGGGCGGGAGGGGGCGTGGCGCTCCATTGAAGTGAATGGCACAGTAGCCTCCCGCAATGCGATCGGCCACACGGGATCGCAAGGCACATTATGCCTGCGGTCCAGTGCGAACAAAATGCTGCAAGCACTATTTTGTTTGCACCGGACCGCAGGCATAATGTGCCTTCCGATCCTGTGCGGCCAATCACATTGCGGTCTGGAGGGCGTGGCTACGGTGCCATTCACTTTAATGGAGCACCACTCGTTTTTGCATACATCTACTGCTAGCAAGCTGTAGACATATGCAAGATATGAAGATTCTCGAGCGGCCGTGAAGGATCGTGGTGTGGGCGCATGCGCAGTAGTGATCTTTGGCCGGAAGAAGAGGAGAGACACAGTGTAAGTCAATGCACGTAGCCGGGAACGTGCGTGCGGACAGACACCGGGGACCCGAGATGTCTGTGCTGAATCAGTGACCGGCACCAGTGCTGGAAGGACTCCTGAAAAGAAGATGATCTGATCAAGAGGCATCATTCAAGGTAAGTCCTTACAGCAGCATTGGGGGGGGATGTGATTTTAATATCACTTTATTATCAATCTATTACATGTTGTGTCAGCTGATCTCCATCTGTTCCACATTTCACATTATGGGCGCCAAAGTTGCACTGAAATGTTGAAGCTATCCCTGTAATATGATATTTTCGACCCTAACTAACCATAAATAAGGAAGAAAATATAAAAATATCGCAATTCAAATTACAATTCTGAAGCCAGTTATATAGAAAGGTTGAATCTGATGGAAATGAGTCTCCCTTCAGCCTAATTAATGTAACAATCCCAATAGGTCTGCAAAGGTTCTCATGTATCCGGGTCATGGTATAGGGAGTAGTAGTTGGTCACATTCACCTGGACTTGTTCTATAATGTTGAAGACGTTTCGTAGCTTATCCTACGCTGCTTCTTCAGTTCCGATCAACAGTATTAATATAATTCTAATCAAAATTGGAAAAAGGAAAAGATCTGAAACATCTTCAACATTACGGAACAAGTCCAGCTGAATGTGACCGACGACCATCAGCAATACCGGGACCTGGATGGATTATCCCAAATCTTACCTATAAAACATAAAGAAATGTTTTCTTGACAGGCAGCCCTTTGATGTTTGCTGCATCACAGAGTAAACAAGATCCTGATTTCACCCTGCATGTGCACTGCCGGTTTACCCAGAATCCTCCTGTGCCAGGAACACTCGCTACCACGTCCCCTGGGGCTGGTACCTAAGATTAGAGTGCGGGTTAAGGAGGAGAAGCCGGTTCCCAGAGTCGCAGCCAGGACAGGTGCAGCCTGAGCAGTAGGAACTTGCCGTCTACACTCCAACAAGCCGCTGGGAAGTGGAGCTGCGAGAACAAGCCTTGCAGCGCTTGTTGTAACACTGTGAGAATAGTCTTTCTGTCTGAATCCCCGGAGCTCCTTCAGATCAAAACGAGAGCTGGAAATGTCACACCAGTCATCCATAGAAGAACAACTACCGGCAGGGTTCTCTGCCAAAACCATAAACGGGAAACAATGTGCGCTACTGTAAAATGGGAAACCGCTTGTCCAAATGAAAACGCAAGACCGCAGACAGAAAGGTTTCACTGACGTTATAAAAACAAAGATAATGCCCAATATTCACATATTTGAAGACGCTGGGAAGACATTTACAAAGGTTTCACCTAGACCATTGCAGGTCACCCTGCCGCGTTCCATAGAGGAAGGAAGATATCACACAGGTCCTAAACAACTGTCACCATTCCACCAGATAAAACGATCTGATCAGAATGCTTTGCTCTCCATATGATTGTGTAACTTTCCTTCCTTTTAGCCTATTTCACCATCACCTGTCTGGTTATAATGTCTTCTCGGTCCCCAAGAACTCCTCCATAGAAACTACTGTTTACATGTGCCGCACTGGTGATGGCCAACGAGCCTGTGACAGCCGTATGCAGTGTGGGATACATGGCTCTAGAATATTAGGTTGAGCTATACACACCAGCAGTTCTGGACAGCAGGGGAAAAAGGAAACGATTTGCATGGTTCCCGTTAATATCCTAAACTGAGAAATAATAGCCTCATTTTTAGGATTTTTGATGGAAGTGGAACAAGCAGCTCTATTGTGCTTTCATAACTGAATGAATACAAAAAAGGTAGGTTAACTGGCTTCTTCCAGATGGCTCTAGTAACCCACAGCAACCAACCACTACCTTTTACGAAGATTCCCAATTGGCTGCTAAGTTATTAAGGAAATCAGCCAAACGCAGTTTTAAATATCTATATGTGAACTGTCTTACCTTCAAAAAGTTTTTATAGTTGGGCTTGTGACCCAGCAACCCCTGCCAGGAAGCAAACTCATATTGGTGACTACACTTTTCTCCACCATAGTTACTCAATACAGCTTGGTCACCGGCCTACCCAGCCTTTCTGATCGGACAACAAAGTCAAACGCATCTCCGCAGCAAGATCTTCCCTTTGTTTTCTATAAGCAAGTTCCCGGTGTCAGCATTGAGCAATGTATTGGAACCTGATTAGTTCACAAAGCTGGTCTTCCCATTCCCAGGTCTCTTTTGCTGTATTTAAAATCCATTTATTTCATTTATAATGTATACTTTTCTGGATTAAAGATTGCTTTGATATGTGCCTGGGGTTCAGCTTTAAGCCTAAGGATCCAACTGGCCTTTATGTTACCTTGCCATGGTCTGCGATGTTTGTGAATGCCGAAAATGAAACACCAGGTATTGTGAGGGCAAAGTCCATGAGGTCTTCATGACCACGTGGACTTTGGCAGCTCAGATCCCATCTGTCAACAGCTGCTTCTCTGAATGACAAGTCCATAGTCAATGCTTGCCAGTACCATCTTTCCACCATCGGCTATTGATAAGTTAAAACAAACCCAAAGTCCTTTGCGTTGATTTTATATAAAGTCTGTAAACAACTTTCCTTTTTTTTTTTTGGCAGAGCTTTGCAAGAAACAACAGTTTGGAATTGTAGGTGATTGCCAGAATACTTTCCTTGTCATGGTCTGCAATATTTGTGAATGCCCATAAAGAAATACCAGGTATTGTGAGTTCAAAGTCCATGAGGTCTTCATGACCACATGGACTTTGGCAGCTCAGATCCCATCAACAGCTGCTTCTGTAAGTGACAAGTCCATAGTCAATGCTTGCCAATACGATTTATCCACCATCGGCTATTGATAAGTATAAAAATAAAAAGTCCTTTGCACTGATTTTATATAAAGTCTGTAAACAACTTTCCTAGTTTTTTTTTTTTTTTGCAGAGCTTTGCAAGAAACAACAGTTTGGAATTGTAGGTGATTGCCAGAATACTTTCCTCAAGAAGACTTTCACTGGGAGAAATTTGTGGACCACCATTGCGGCACCCTCAGCCCTTGTTTGGTGTTTTTGTTGGAGGACCAGAACACAACTGTCACCTGATTTGACTTGTTCGGCGATCTGCTTCCTTCCCTTTCCATCTTCATCTTTTAATCAAACGCTTTCTCCGAGGCTGCTAGAAGTTGCTTAACTGGCCCGTGTGGATCAAAAGCGGGAAAATAAAAATTAGCATTTGGCTGCTAATTAAAAAAGTCAATTGGCAACTTTCTCCTCCCTCATTAAGGTTATGTAATGAGCTTCTTAAATAATTCTGAAGATCTGTGACGAAAACAAGATGTGAAACCTGTATCCTACGAGGTATTGAGGAGGAATAAACGTATCGGGTCAAGACGAACTGTACATTACATTTTTTGAAGTGCGGAGTCGCTCTCACGTCTTCGCAGATCCCGGTATTTCAGGAGTCCTTTGTTGGGTGATTTCTTGAACTGCAGTCCCAAAAAAATTGTATTTCCAGATCAAAATATCAACGATCCAAAAAAGTCTCCTGCCAATCAAAGAATAGGCGACCGGTAAGTAGCAGCATTCTGACACAATCCACCAATGTTCCAAAATGAGAAGGTTTTGCGGGGAGAGTTGAACAATGGAGCTGCTGCCTGGAATGTTTATATCTCATAGAGATTTCGCAACTTCTGGAAACGTCACAACCAAACAAACAACCAATAGATGCGGACAAACAACCTGAGGAGACTGACAGATGACGAGCTCCGCCGTGCTGCCTTCTGGTTAAATATGACATTTAAGCCGCGTTATCTAAAGGCATTATCTAAAGAAATTAAATTTAGCGCAGAGGGAAAGATCTCCAGATGCAGCAGAACTACAACTTCCAGCAGGCCCCACTAGGGTTTGTTAGGCTTTGTCGTTCCACCACAAATGGAGTGACACCGAGGGCCATAGGGTGGGGGGTTAATTAGGCGGGTCGCTGTGGCATTAGTGGGGTTAAAGATTGAACTGGTTTTTGCAGAGTCATGTGGTGTGGTAGCTCCAGCATGTGAAATGGCCCCCAGCAGAATTCTCGCTCGCTTTAAAGAGATACGTCAATGAGCGGTATCTCAGTTGACACGTAAGATTACGTCTTGACATGCTCGCGGTTGCATAAAGAGTCATCTACAGCAGGATCTCCACAACCCCATATAGGACCCTCGATGACTCCAAAAAACACTCCAGCCTGAAAACGCCTGACAAAGGTAGAATAAAAAAAAAAAAGCTTCCAAATTGTGCACGGGGGCTCAGAAGTCTTGTCTCTCTGCCAGCCTGTGACTGGACAGTGCAAGGAAAGGCATCAGACTGATAAGCTCATCTCTCTGCTCCTATCAGCATGCCTACTGCCAGTATATAAACTGGCTTCTTGTGCTGCTTCTCCCTCCTAGACACTGAGCTCTGCTGCACGGGAACAGCAAAAGGCTGATACCAGGAATGAAGGTACTCACACTGCTTGGATTTAAAAAAAACACAAGAAAGAAGAACTATGGGCAAATAAAATCTTAACCCTTGCAGTGGGGCTACCCCCTGTACTGCAAGTGTTCATTTTATCTAGGGAGCTAAAATAACAGTTATATTCACCCGAACCGTGATCCCAGCTGACTGTTAGACTGGTCTCTTCAGTCTCCCTCTCTAGTGCTCTAAGGTCCTGTAAGTCGTCATATTCCCTACAGTGTATGGGCGGCGAGGGGCATACCATTACTGGAAAGGAGGATCATGGTTTGTGTCAGCATACCTCTGTCATTCTAGCTCCCTAGACAAAACTAGCACGTAACCCTTGCAGTGCAGCCCCTCTGCAAGGGTTAAGATTTGATTTCCCTGGAGTTGTTCTTTAATATGTGAGCCGCTTTAATTAGTGTCCCCTGATTTCAGCTTTAAGAACGGGGCCCATCGATTACCCAGGACCCAGGACCTCTGATGAGGCACGAGGCAGGCACAATTCCCCGGGAACCATTGTCTCTGGATAGGCACGAGGCAAGCACAGGACAGATGCATGTCCACATACAGGCCAGAAAGTGCAATGTCTTGGAGTGCAGCAGGCGAATGTCTACACCCCTGAAAATAAAAGGATGCAGCTTAGGAAAACATTGCTGCGCTCGACTCGCACTCCTCCAACAGGATGTTATACTTGGCACAGGCCGCATGTCTCATGTAAAGCCGACACGGATGGAGCTCGCTGGGAAGACGAGGCACGGGGGGCCAGTTCCAGAGGGGTCGGACGCAGGACGTGTAAAGTGTGCCGTACGCCTGTGACTGGAATTGTGTCAACGCTGACAGTCTCCACTATGTGAGCGCGAGCTACTGTCCGGCTCCTGCTTGGTCCAGGAACTAAGGAAATATACATGAGACATCGAGAACACGAACGTCGCACAAAAGACACCACCGACGATGATCCATGAAATGGCCAATAGAAATCCAATGTGGCAACAAGACTCAACTTATTGAGATCCTGAAACATTGTATCTTTTCCTGTAATAAACCCTCCGGGGCTCATCGCCTTCATAAGGGGAAGTTCAGCCTACCATGGAAAATATCAGCCGCTCGGTATAGTGTCAATTCCATGCACCTCTCTGAGGGCAGGTTCACACCATTTTCCAGACGAGATCTGGTCCGGAACATGTTGTGAACCTGCCCGCAGTTCCAGTGCATTCGAGACCATACAAAATGGGACCTGCAGTATTTTTCTGGTCTGGTATGGACTGCGCTGGTGTGAACAGAGTCCAGAAATAGCATAGGGATACATTAGGATGCATTTTGGGTCCGGAAACAATCTGGTGTGTTCTGGAGATGATCATGGATGTGGTGTGAATGGGCCCGGATGACTGATGCTGCAATGTAGGAGGCATTATGGGGTATATTTATATAAAGCAGTGAATGTGACATTCACTGAAGGTGTATCTTCCTGGCATGTGTTTTGAATTACAGTGGCTGATACGGCTGCTGTGAATATTTGGTGAATGTCACATTCACCGTTTTCGAACTGTGCCCCTATATATGAACTTGAGTGAAGAAACGTTGTGACGCCTTGATTACTATATGAGAAAGTTTTACAAAGTATCTCCTGAACTTAACAGATGGCAGAGCGTACCCACAGCCATTTGTTTTTTATTCTGGATGGAGTATGGAAGGGCTACGAATTCTGTTATGTTATATTGCTTTCTGTGTCCCAATCGGGAGATTTACCCCCTCTATGTGTCATGGTGACCACAGGTGAGGGAAAATCCAATGTTTTGAGTTGTCACTGGAACAGGAACAGAGGGGAAAACTTCCAATGGGGACACTTAATCTGCTGACAAGTAGAAGGGGAATTTTTCCTTACTTTGGAGAGATCACATCTCACTTCCTGTTATGTTTACAAGACAGGAAGTGAAGTTAAATCTCCCCAATGGAAAACATACGAAAAATACCAAAACATTTTTTCTATCTGGGTTCCATATTTTTAACCCTTCCTTGATCTATAGTTTTAGCTTTAGATATACTTTATCATTCTGTTCATAGCTCTACTAGAACTATGATAAAAAAAATATGGTGTGGATCGATATGGTAAATATCATAAAACAACTGCAGACAATTATATATGACCAAATGTTCATTTATTGAAGTTCCTTGTCATATAAACAAGCGCTTTCGGGTCCATACAGGGTCCCTTCATCACGCTTAGCATTGATCAGTTTAGTCAATGCTAAGCCTGATGAAGGGACCCTGTGTGGCACTGAAAGCGCTTGTTTATATGACAAGGAACTTCAATAAATGAACATTTGTTTATCCTAAGAAGGATTTTGTGCTGGTGACCTCTCTACACAATTGCTGATATTTGCGGCGCCAACCGCAGTCACTGCGAGCCCCCCCCACTTCAAGGGGTTTTTTGGTAAGGAGTGCGACAAGGAAAAGTATTACTTATATAACCCTCCCACCCTTCCCAAAAGCAATACAAAAATTGCGACTGTTCCCCACCAGACACCATGTAACGAGGAAAGATAATATCATGTGATCATAAAATAGAGAATCGGGACTCCTGTGTTAAAGCCCAGTTGCAGCCTCTCTATTTATCACTGTAATGCATCAGCCTATATTACACAGTAAAATATAATAAGCTAATTTCGGTGTATTTTTACATACTAAGTGCTGCAGCAAGGGTTAAAATACCCAATGTTAGCACAGAGGGGAGTCAAATCGCTGCTCTCACAAACAAGTAGTAGGCGGGTCTCCAGCCATCTGACACGCCCCCTGAACACTGCTCCAATCAACACTGCCGATCAGGGAGCTAGAGGCCTGATGATTGGAGCAGTGTGCAGGGGCAGTGCAATGCCTCTCATCAGTACAACATGCAAACCAATAACTATCACCTGTGCCCGACATAATAAAACATATTGACATAATGTAACAGAGGAAAAACAATTAGCAGTGTCTAGCATTTAAAGTAGGGATTCACCGATACCACTTTTTTAAGACCGAGTACCGATACTTTTGATCAAGTACTGGCAGATACCAATTACCGATACTTTTTGTTAAAGGGACAGGTCACATTTTTTCTAAAGCAATACAAACTAATGCTTTAAGGTCACTTTCTTAATATTATGATTCATGAGATGACGAGGGAGCATAACGCCGGCTTCCCGGCCAATCAGAATGCCGGGCGCTGCGTCATTACACCGCGCCCGGCTTCCGGATTTGCTAGCTTCCTGACCAATCGGGAAGCCGGGCAGCGCGTCATTGCACGCTACCCGGCTTCCTAATTGGCCGGGAAGTCGGCTCCATGCTCTCTCATCACAAGTGACGAGAGAGCATGGAGCTGTTTCCTGGCCAATCAGGAAACCGGGCAGCGTGTAATGATGCGCTGCCCGGCTTCCTGATACAGGAAGTACTCGTGCTAGGTATCGGAGCATTTAAGCGCGTACGAGTACTCACCCAAATACTCGGTATCGGCACTGATACTTATACTAGTATCGGTGAATCCCTAATTTAAAGTGAACCTGTCACACATTTGGGCAATCCAAACAATGCATAAGAGGAACAAATGTCTTAGCAGAGATGACTTTGAGTTTGGCCCTGTCCTTTCCTGCCTTCTTACAGGCAGCCTCACCATAGGAAGGCTCCAGAGGTGTGCCTGGAAGAAGTAGGTGTAACATTGACATTTAAAGGAAAAGCCTAGGTTTGCAAGTAACTTCAGCTGCCTCCATCCCTGGATCTAGATTTTATCCTCTGCTTATGTACGTTTTCATCCAATGTTCAGTTTAAATTGTCCTCGATACCCTCAGCTCACATATAACAAGGTAGGTCCCGCACTCACTCTGACACGGAGTGCGTCACGGCATGCTCGTGGTAGCGATACTGCAGGAGGCATTCATCTACGCGGTGCACTCCACCACCTTTTCTGAGGTGCTCGTAAAAATACAGTAAATCTTCGGGAGTCCCCTGAGAAAAGAATTTTATAAGTCACATTTTAAGTATATACAAGTGATACATCTCAGGAAATATAAATATGTCACATTATCCTAAACTCAGCCAAAGGAAAGGATTGCTCGTATGAAATGTAATAGCTGATCCTTCTCACACAAGGCGATGAGTGTCTATGGATGAGGCATAACACATGGGTAGCGACGACTGAATTAAGAGACTCCGCAGTTGGCAAGTTTTTGTCATATGCTGAATATTTCTTTTGTCACAGAAAATATTGCTCAGCAATGTGCACGATAAACCTGAACCGCGGGCCTAATAATGTAGACAATTATGCTGAACAGCCAATCAGCTAATCTTCAGAATATACTTTTCATGGGAACATTTATACGTTGTCAGGATATTTGCTCGGCTCTCTGGAGGAAATGACGGCATTTCAGAGAAGAGCCCGGAAAACCATGGAATGCCTTTATGTCCATTATCTTCCAATGGGGATGTATTGTGTTACATGTGACTTTCCACAAACAAATATATAAACAGTGCCAAGACAAGGTCCTCTCGCGTTACTATTAAAAATAGGTCTAAAGGTGCCCACACACCTTACAATTTATCTGCAGATTTTCTGTGGTCAGATGGAAAAGGTGCAACAGATTCCTCCATCTGCACTTAACTGTGTGGATGGAGTAATCTCCACCTGGGCCAATCTGTTGCACTTTTTCCATCTGACCACAGAAAATCTGCAGATAAATTGTAAGGTGTGTGGGCACCTTAACTCAGTGGCACCCACAATTTTTCATGTGGAGATCTACTTTTCAAGTGACAAGCTCAATGAGATTTACCAACAAAAAAAAAACACCTGCGTTAAGGGGCGTGGCGGTGCATTGAAGTCAATGGCACTGCAGCCACGCCCCCCGCCCGCAGTGTGATCGCCCCCACCCGGAACGCAGGCACAATGGTGCCTGTGTTCCGGTCCAGTGCGATCTGCAAAAATGCTGCAAGCATTCACACCACAAAGTCATCGTTCCAGAGTGTTCGGCCTCTAGAACGCACTGGAGCGCAAGCTGGCCGGCTACCTGCGAAAAATTAGCCGGATGGAAAATTGTCAGCGGAACAGTGACTGCAACCAATCAACTCCAGTCAATGTCCGGGTATTCTGACAGCAGCACACCCGCTGCTGTCAGAAAACAATGGCATGGAGGGAGGATTTCCTAGCCACACTGTTTAGCATGGATGGGGGAATGCGTTAGATTTATTTAGTTCAGCCTTCAAGATGAATGAAAAGAAATCTATATGGGCCAGCGTCAGACACTTCTGGGAGTATCCAATGCTTATGACCCCTGCAACTCCCCTCCCCTTCCCCCCTCTTCGCTGATACCTTCCTGCGACTCCTAGATCACTACAGGGCACAACACTACACGAAAGGGATTTTTAGAGGCTGGCGGTCTCTTTAAATGTGATAATTCAGGTTGAGAGTTAGCACAGAAAGAGGGGAAACATGCTAATAGTATTATTCTAAATCTGTCAGACACCTTGTGGAAACCAGTTTTACTTTGTAACCGTCCTAGTGCGAGTGGTAGAAGTGCAGGCACGCTGTATGACAAATTGTATGCAGTGTTTTTGTGCATGGCACAATTTAATGCAGATTAGGAAACAAAGGCTAATACAACATATTTCATGTTACGGCGAAGGACTACCAGTCCCAGCAGCCAGGTGCCAGCCGGATGAAAGGATATAGCATGTTCCCAATGTAACAGCTGAACTCTTGTCGCAGTGAATACATTATTATTCTGTAACGTCTGATACAAATTAAGTTTTCTTCCTCTCTCTCTTTTTTCCCACTGTCGCAGCAGGAAACTGAAGCCCACCGCCGACAATCTGTAAGGATGGGAGAGCCTGTGTGGGTGGGTTGTGAACAACGGTACCCAGCTCCTCCCAGTGTGTGGGAATCTCCTCTGTCAGTTTGGAAACCGTTTATATAAACCTGAACTTGATATTTCTCCCCCTCCCCACTCTGATACAACTTTAATTACATTGTCGCTCTGGTGCCAAAATGAGAAAAGACGCCCACTGTTATCCCTGACTTTCCCAGGGGGAGACGACCACATCAGTAACCAGCTATGAGGAGCGGTACAGCAGCCACGATTGCTGCTCTCTTCCCACGGACAATTAGTATGTGGTGACCTTGACGGAGCAAATCGAGAAATGGATTGCATGAGATCCGAACAAGGTCAGGTCCCAACAAGGTCATTTACAGACATGTCTCAGGTCAGACAGAACAAAGACGATGTGTACACTGTAGTATCCAAAATGAAAGACACTGTGCAGTTCAGAGGGGAGCTCTACCTCCACCTCATCTTAGTATGGAGTATCTGTTCTGGAGAAGGAGAGCAACCCCACAAGTGTAACCGGGCCTTCTAACAAAGAAAGGATCCGTCTTTATATAAACTTTAGCGTTCAATTAACTATTGTTCCCAGTGAGCTACGATCATCCATCAGGAGGAAGCTGAAAGGGGACCTGTCAGACAGAAGTATGGGTGCTGCTGCTGACGACTTGTTTCTGTAGATATACGTGCTCCACAGCTGTCACACATATTCTTGATGTGCCTATAGAGGCCTCCATGCTACACTTTTGTGTGTCTGTTCCAAGTCAGTGACTCACCCAACAGTGATGGGAGGATGAGGATGGCAGCTCAAAGCACAGACCTCAAATAAACAGTGAGGAATGGCAGATCCTATACTTTTATCCTGACAGCATTGCAGATACAAAAGGGGAACAGTTAAAGTGACAGCAAACCCTCCATTTTGTATCCCTTTCTGCTGCAGGTGTCACCACTTATATTGCATGCAGCTTATCCTACTGTTAAAGCTCCGTTCTCTTGTGGGGTCCCATGGAGACGCCTGTTCGTGCGTGCTCCCAACATGCACAGGCAGCTGGTGTGCGCTGGACTGGATGTGCATGCACAGTGGTCCATGGCAGCATGGAATGTAGTCCCGAGGAAGCGGGGTCAGGAGGACTTTCAAAGAAGTGATAAGTGCGCGCTCCCAGTTGGAGGTTCAGGGAAGCGGCACACAGGAACCCAGAGGGTAAAGTGTACATAAACCATAATCTCTCCTTTTTGCTCCCTTTTGGTCTGTTAAAGATACCATTCAAAGAGTTTTCTTATATTTGTGCAACAATACCTGTAGATCCTGCCAGAAATCCTGTGAGCTGATAACTTCCTGTGCTGCACTCTTATCAGTTACATTCTTTGCAGGCCTGTGCTATGTTATAGGGATGAGGAGAGGGGGAGGTGTCCTGTAGTCCTAACACATTTCCTATCCTTGGGCAACAATGCTGCTCCTCCATACGTACAGTACAGTGAGTGTTGTCACCCTAGGACAGGAAGTGTGTTCGTGGCAGGATCACCAGATAAAAATAAAGGAAACAAATGCAGCCACCTCATCTATGGACCGGCAAACTACAATATGGTTAGATGTGCTTTAATTCCCAAATATAGATTTTATTCTTGCAACAACAGCTGGTTTGGTGGTCATCTTTGTCCCTTTAATTTACTAAAAAGTGAAAACTGGAGTTCTTCCTGTATGAAGTCACTCTTCTTTTTCTCTTGTATACTATACTGTGAGCATTTCTAGAGCAGCATTCCGGTTGTGACTTGGCAGTGATCTGAAACAAATTAGGTTTGTAGGAGGACGATTTAGTGACACAGTCATATCTGACCCCTCACACATGGATTTCTGTTCCCCCCGCCAGTTGGATGGGCTCCCTGCTGATACTGGCCCGGCAACAGACTTTCCTTATCACAGCGGGGCCAGGGAAGGGGCCACATTACATAGAGATTGGCGTTTCTGGGTCAGAAAGGCTGAGAAAATCTGCTGGTCTTCCCTTATATAGTTGTAGAGGGACAAAGGGACAGAAATATTCCCTTATATGTTCACAGTGACAACATAATGGTCACAGTACCAGCAGCATTCTACACAACCTGTCCATTAGGAAGAACTTGTGTCTGATTGGCTGAAGCAGCAGTTGTTGGCGCTGGATGCGATAAGAACAGAAAGTGCATGAAATTAAATTCATAAAGCAATTCAACTGCACAATGTCAATGAGCCTTGAAGCACTGGCATCGATGCTGTTCTATTCATAACCTTATATTAGACTATAGGTGACATCACCAAGACTCTTTATATTCATGAGAACGCAGCCTATTCCATCACTAGAGACCAGTGACATCATGGAGACCCTTCATATTCATGAGAACGCAGCCTATTCCATCACTAGAGACCAGTGACATCATGGAGACCCTTCATATTCATGAGAACGCAGCCTATTCCATCACTAGAGACCAGTGACATCATGGAGACCCTTCATATTCATGAGAACGCAGCCTATTCCATCACTAGAGACCAGTGACATCATGGAGACCCTTCATATTCATGAGAACGCAGCCTATTCCATCACTAGAGACCAGTGACATCATGGAGACCCTTCATATTCATGAGAACGCAGCCTATTCCATCACTAGAGACCAGTGACATCATGGAGACCCTTCATATTCATGAGAACGCAGCCTATTCCATCACTAGAGACCAGTGACATCATGGAGACCCTTCATATTCATGAGAACGCAGCCTATTCCATCACTAGAGACCAGTGACATCATGGAGACCCTTCATATTCATGAGAACGCAGCCTATTCCATCACTAGAGACCAGTGACATCATGGAGACCCTTCATATTCATGAGAACGCAGCCTATTCCATCACTAGAGACCAGTGACATCATGGAGACCCTTCATATTCATGAGAACGCAGCCTATTCCATCACTAGAGACCAGTGACATCATGGAGACCCTTCATATTCATGAGAACGCAGCCTATTCCATCACTAGAGACCAGTGACATCATGGAGACCCTTCATATTCATGAGAACGCAGCCTATTCCATCACTAGAGACCAGTGACATCATGGAGACCCTTCATATTCATGAGAACGCAGCCTATTCCATCACTAGAGACCAGTGACATCATGGAGACCCTTCATATTCATGAGAACGCAGCCTATTCCATCACTAGAGACCAGTGACATCATGGAGACCCTTCATATTCATGAGAACGCAGCCTATTCCATCACTAGAGACCAGTGACATCATGGAGACCCTTCATATTCATGAGAACGCAGCCTATTCCATCACTAGAGACCAGTGACATCATGGAGACCCTTCATATTCATGAGAACGCAGCCTATTCCATCACTAGAGACCAGTGACATCATGGAGACCCTTCATATTCATGAGAACGCAGCCTATTCCATCACTAGAGACCAGTGACATCATGGAGACCCTTCATATTCATGAGAACGCAGCCTATTCCATCACTAGAGACCAGTGACATCATGGAGACCCTTCATATTCATGAGAACGCAGCCTATTCCATCACTAGAGACCAGTGACATCATGGAGACCCTTCATATTCATGAGAACGCAGCCTATTCCATCACTAGAGACCAGTGACATCATGGAGACCCTTCATATTCATGAGAACGCAGCCTATTCCATCACTAGAGACCAGTGACATCATGGAGACCCTTCATATTCATGAGAACGCAGCCTATTCCATCACTAGAGACCAGTGACATCATGGAGACCCTTCATATTCATGAGAACGCAGCCTATTCCATCACTAGAGACCAGTGACATCATGGAGACCCTTCATATTCATGAGAACGCAGCCTATTCCATCACTAGAGACCAGTGACATCATGGAGACCCTTCATATTCATGAGAACGCAGCCTATTCCATCACTAGAGACCAGTGACATCATGGAGACCCTTCATATTCATGAGAACGCAGCCTATTCCATCACTAGAGACCAGTGACATCATGGAGACCCTTCATATTCATGAGAACGCAGCCTATTCCATCACTAGAGACCAGTGACATCATGGAGACCCTTCATATTCATGAGAACGCAGCCTATTCCATCACTAGAGACCAGTGACATCATGGAGACCCTTCATATTCATGAGAACGCAGCCTATTCCATCACTAGAGACCAGTGACATCATGGAGACCCTTCATATTCATGAGAACGCAGCCTATCCCATCACTAGAGAGAGACCAGTGACATCACTGAGACCCATTGGTTTACAAAAGGGAAAACCTCCAGAAGTAGGAACCTTCTTGACCTGTGAGGGGATGTTATATGTACTATCCACTGACAAAACAGTCAGCATTTGAATCACGATGTCAGTTGCATTGATAACATTGGCTATGGGAGCTTTTTCTCTTACCTGCCCATCTTCAACAAACTGTCCCACATAGCAGAACCACTCCTTGGAGCAGAACCAGGTTGGCATGATGACGGTTGGCCCATGAGATGTGAACACCTAAAAAGGGAACACAAAATTGTTATTTTTCTTAGGCTTTGCACATAAACATTATCCTGGGGAGGGGAAAAATCAAACTTAACGTGCTTACAGTGTTCCATCTCATGTTTAGTTTACTCATTTGTATTGAGATTGTAGTCCCATCACAGGAGCTAGCTTGGAGCGGTGACTACTTTACAACACACGCAGGGACCATGGGGAACAAAAATAGCCCCCCTCCAGAAGGAAGGACAGTGTCAGCACAAATTCAGAGATGATTTGAGGATCTACATCCGAGTGATACACACAAATAAAATACACTTTTTAAAAAATAATTAAGGTACTTCAATGCATTTTCAAGATGTAACTCCTGAGTTTAGTGTCACTTTAATAGATGAAGGAGCCTGTGCATATGAGAAGTGGAGCACTGTGACCACACATTGTTAAGCTGCTCATTCTCTGAGGGGGAGCACTGTTTTGTGGTACACCGTATTTGAGCATCACTGAATACCAGTTTGTTGTGTTGAACATTTATTAAACACCGTCTTTGTTACCAAGTATTCACTACTGGGGTAGAATATGTATCTTCTGGATTTTCTTCCATGGTTTACTGGATTCGGATGATGGAATTCCTTGATGGACACTATTATGTGATAATGGATATGCATATTCAATTTGCACCTCCAATTTGTATATTGTTAGCACTGTCTTCACTGTATCATAAGATTTGTATTTAGATATCAATATGTATAACTGGACAGCAGTGAAAGCTCCCATAACCCCCCTCAGCACAAGTTTATTGTACCTATACAGTAACTTCCTAGTATTATTGTTATACAGGATTTATATAGCGCCAACGGTTTGCGCAGAGCTTTACAATATAAGGAAGACATTACAATACAATTCAAGACAAGATGGTAAGGAGGGCCCTGCCTGTGAGAGCTTGCAATCTAAAAAGGAGGGGGAAGTGATACACGAGGAGGTAGCTGTATAGCTTGAAACAGCAATATTTATTCCTTGACAAGAAAACCCCCCAAAACAATTGAGCATTACAACCTAAATGTTTTCAGCGCAGCCACATCTGAAGACAATTCATTTCTGTAATCAAAACAAAACCAGTAACATGAAACATCTGCAAGTTATTCCAGGCAGAAGCACAAACCGCAATCATGTCTGTGTTTCTTATGAGAAGATGGACATTACGCCTTTCAATCATGTTTTTGATCAGCCTTTCTCATCCAGGTTACCATGGCACCCTGGAGTACCTTCTGGAGTTTGTCGGGGGGTGCCTTCAGATTTTTGCACAGCCTCATGCATTTCCATGGTGCAGGTGAGCTGGACACGAGCACCATTATTATTATTATACAGGATTTATAGAGCACCAACAGTTTGCACCACGCTTGGAAGCACATAATGCTAACCCTGGGCAGGCTGCATCCAGGACCTCCCCCAGCATTCGGAAGAGGATAGAAGTCCACCTCCGTCCAGACCTGCTGCGCCTCCAGCCCTCTGCCATGCTGCCACAGCCACACTGTGGCAGAGATTATAAGGTAAGACTCTGATGTTAAGGGATGACTGAGGACTCTGATGTGAAGAGGGGTTCCCGATATGAAAGGGGGGCTCTTGATGGAAAGGGAAGCTCTGATATGACAAAGGGGGGGGGGGGGGGTTTTAATTTTTTTTTTAGATTTTTTTTTTTT
>NW_017306394.1:810926-843669 GCF_000935625.1 Nanorana parkeri
TGGGGAGGTGGGGGGCGGGGGGGCTTTACATTTATTTTTTCAAGGATAGGAGCCTGGTATAGATTTTGGGGGGGAACCACAGTAATTGTTTACACTTTAGATTGGGGTGCCTGGAGATTTTGCATACTTTCAATGGGTGCCATGACTGAAGAAAGGTTGTGAAATGCTGTTTTAAATCAACTAATTTTGCATTCTGAGGATACGACACAAAGCAGAATTTGATGCACAGTACACAGCAGGGTTGAGTCTCTCAGGCAACAGAGATAAGACCTCTGCCAAGGCACATATTCATTCTTTAGAATGACCCTGAAACATTGGCTGTATGATGTGGCAATATAATAAAAAGTGCTTTACTTCTTGCACATATCGAGTGCTGGTGACTTCTGTTATGGTGTTGGTAAAAGAACACACAACTGGCAGTAAAGAAAATATCCGCACAGATGTCCCTTATAGACAAACGCTGACGAATTTGCACTTTCAATATTCATTTATGAAGAGTTTCTTCTTAGGACAGATCGCCGTTTCTCCCAAGCGTATTTAGTTTCCATTAATGTTGTGTTTACAACCATAGTCTGCTGGAAGTTTGCCCTTTTTCCATCTCCCTCTCTGTCATTAAAGTTATATTTCTTTAACTGGGCCCCTTAACCAAGACGTCCCCATGATGACCCATCTCCGTGGCCTGTATTCTTGTGAATGGAGGGTGTGGGTGAAAGTCTCCTCCTCTCTGCTTAACAAACACGTCCTTGGAGTAGTAGACTACTAGGGGATCCGTGTGATGGAAAGGGGGGAAGGAAGGCGATGGTGTGAATTGTCAGGTAAGGCGGGCTGGGCATTATAAATTGCACTCATGTACAGTCTTTTCATTCAGAGCAGAGCGAGCGTGGGAAAAGTCTGAGCTACGTCAACACCGCCAGGGCCGAGAAATGTCATCTCACCACCAACATAAGGCAAATATTGAGCAGTACTGAGGAATTTGTAAATATAGTACGAAAGTCATAACACGACGTAAGGACAAGTCACCGGTGGGAAAAGTCAGCTTATGGTGTACAGAAGGGGCATTAATAATACATAACTGCTGACTGAGGGGTCAATTCACGGCTTGTCAAACATCGGATACTATCAGAAGAAATTCATAACAAAGTATGTCTTCCACTGTAAATACATTGCCAAAACATTGGGGAAGGGGTTAGAACCACTATCAGGAGAGACACAGCCAACAATAGTGTCTGACCATTTTCACCAGGACAGGAAGTGATGGAATATCCAACATTTTACAGTTGTTGCCACAATAGGTGAGGAGAAATCTGTCAATGGGGGCACAATTTAGAGGGGAACTCACGTACCAGTCAGCTTCTGAGCCAGCAAGTAAAGGGAAATCTTCCCAATGGGGAAAAGACAATTCTGAAAAGTTTTTAACCATTTTGGTTGGAGAAAGTGGTAGTTTTTGGTCTTTTGGATAGATTGTTTCAGTTTTTGGAGGTTTTTTTCATGTTTTGGATAGAGTGTTATCTTTACTTTTTGGATAATTTTTTCTAGGTTTTGGATAGAGGATTTTTCTAGGGTTTGGATTAGGAATGCACAAATTCCGGTTTTTCGGTATCGAGTATGAGTACCGAGATCTATCTTTTGGTACTCGCCCCCATACCGAGTACTGATACCGGTACTTCCACTAGCATGAACCGGGCTTCCTGGCCAATAACAAAGCCGTGACGCATGTCATTACCCGCCGCCGCCGCCTGGCTTCTTGAATGCCTGGGAAGCCAGCTCAATGCTGTTTGGCCGTATTTTTTTTAGATTATATTTAGACTTTATTCCAGAGGACAATTATTGCTTCTTCAGCCCTTCAGCAAATTTAAACTGCAACCCAAAAAATAGCACAAAAGTTTATTACACAAAGGTGTGCAAAGGCCAAAAGCACCAATAGGATTTTTTAGCATTCATCTGTGTGGTCAGGCTAATAAATCAGTGTAGTCAGGCTAATAAAAGATGATTTCTGATTGGCTGTTCCGGGTCCGTTAGCTGCACACATTGCTCTCGGCGGAGGGAAAGGTGACAGGGGATCTGGGTACATAAAGTGCTGACTGGGAGCGAAGCATTGAATGACGGCTCATGATTAATTGGCACCATAAAGCCGTGGCGTTGAGAGGGTTTCTCAAAACGATTTGTGTCTGGGAGGTGGGAAAAGTTTTGAAAACAGGTTTTTTCCATTGTGGTGGATTACTGGCTGTCACACAGAATCTACACATCTGTTTACACATGTAACGTGCTCAGCCGTTTGTGTGTGTTGATATATGAGACCTCCCTACTTCCTGCTGGGATACTGATCTCTGCAACACTTCATATCTCACTCATGGACCAACGAAGAACTCAGAATAATGATTCGACAACGTTTTAGGGATTCACAAATTATATATTACATCTAAACTTAAAGTTGATGTAAACCCAATCACTATAATCTCATAGAAGCTTTCACATGTTATTGTCATTTTAAAGGAATTTTCAATATTTTTAAATCTGCAGTCATTAAAATAATCCCTGAGGATCCTGCCATGAAGGTCCTTGACCAGGCACTTCCTGTTACGGGGGGACAATTTTCTCCCAGTTGTACTTGTGCTTTGTCACATGGTCCCCTGGTAGAGAATACAAGCGGCGGTGTGCCAGGGTCTCTTACCCTTTCTCCTCCAGTCGGCTGCAGTATCTTTGGCACTGTTGTTCCTCTTTAGCGCCCTCTTATGACCAAACCCGTCATCATTCTGCAACTACACCAAACTCCTGACAAATTCCTGTCTCAGAGTGATGATGATGATGATGACGACACCAGGGTAGTGACCTGGTGTCATCATCATTACTATGAGACAGGAATTTTCAGCTTGTCCATTCAGTCTCTGCTCTTGCGTTTGTTCTGATCTACCAAGTGCTCTGCAAGTTCCTGTTCTCAGCGTATGACTCTGGCCCTGGCAGACTGATCTCCTTGTTCCTGACTCTGGCTGTGGTTTCCGTCCATCCTGCTGACCTGGTTCCGCTACCTATCGGCTTTGGCAACTGATCTCTGCCTTGGCACTGACGACGTCCTGGACTTTTTCTATTGTTTTTTACCATTTATGTTTGGTTTTTTTTCAATAAACTCCTTTTAATTTCCAAAACCTGCACTTTAAGTTACTTTCTAGTCTTTTGGTTCCCTAACAGTACACAAGGGCCATGAATCCTGACACTGTGCTGATACATTCTGCGCAGGCATGGTCCACCATTATCATCACTAGGAAAACTGATGCAGAACAATGATGTGCAGCCGATGTTGGAGCGAGTGCATGTAGACAGGAAATGACTAAAGGAGGCTGCAGGAAATCAGCAGCACTGAGATGGACAAAATGAGGATAAAGGTGAAAACAGTATTTGTTTATTTATTGTTTGTATTTGTTTATAGAAAGAGAGAACTACACGTCATCCAGTGAGGGTTTACTTTAATTGTAATTGAATGTTATGTTTAATTACATATAAACCCTCAAATACTGAAAAGTCAATTCTTGTGGTACATACACATTTGCCACACTGTCTAGCTGGGAGGGCATCACCAGAGTTCCCCATGGAAAGGTTGGCACCAGGCATGCATGCTGATTAAGTGAACATGCACGCACAGCAGAAATAACTGTCCCTATTAATGTCACCATTTTCCTAAATAATAACAGTGACGGCAGTCAGATCATAAATCACTGCCTCACCTCTACAGACAGCTACTGTATGAAAGACTGAGAAAGTGTCAAGGGCCAAATTTCATTTTGCCGCCTCATTACTGCTGCCCTAAACACACTCCTAGTTTACTTCTATGAAAGGAAGAAATAAAGAAACCCAACTGGAAACACCACAATCTGGCTTTACAAAAAAAAAAAAAAACAACTCAGAAATCAGATCTCAGGTTTGGACAAGTCTGTGGTTGGGCAGCCAGTTTTCCCGGTCCCAGGCGTCAATTATCCCCCACTTTAATTTATTTACATGTAGACTAATCCCCTGTATTAATTTACCATTCTCTCCGCAGATTATCCCGCGCACTCACAAGCCTCCCCCCATTCCTGCTGGGACTTGCTACTGACAAGTGTCGAAACACTCCACTGACACTCGCCCTACGCGACACACCTGTCTTGCACGTTACCTGTCACCACTTCTGCCGGGTATAATACAAGCTCTGACAATAACCGATGAATAATCAGTTCATTTCCGCAATTTTCCATTTTTACATGAAAAGCAAAGAACATACAGCCAGGCAGAGATAGGGGAAGGCGCTTCATTTAAGGCTGGTGCGCATGGGCTTTGGCATGTCAGAAAAATGGCCGACATATCATACATAGAGATGTATGGGAGAAAGTGGCCAGGATGCATGACAGACGCAGCAACTGATGCAAGTATACACAGCTCCATAACATCCCATGCAAAACTGGAATATGAAACAAGCTTCCCAAACTGATGTCACAATAGATAGATAGACAGACAGAGATAGATAGATAGATAGATAGATAGATAGATAGATAGATAGATAGATAGATAGATAGACAGACAGATAGATAGAGGTACACTCTACGGCCAACATGTGTACCCCCCTCCAAATGACTTAGTTTAGGTGTTTCCTGTGAAGGTACTGATAATCCTTCAGCATACAAAGACATCTTACACAATTGTGCACTTCCAACATTGTGGGAACTGTATGGGGAAGACCCTTTTCTGTTCTAGCATGGCTGTGCCCCTGTGCACAAAGCCAACTCCATAAAGACATGGTTTGAGGAGATTTGGTGTGGAGGATCTCTAATAGGGGGTGGCTGGGGTGCCATTATTTTCTACCACCAGCGTGACCAGTGGTGGTGGGCGATTCCATGACCACGCGGTCATACGCACAATTGTGGGTACGATTGCCGCGTGGTCACGGATTGCCCAGGTGTGAACCTGGCCTCAGCCGGCATTTCAGTCCAGGAAATAGATGGTGACCCCTGGGATGATGCAGGGGTGAGAGGTAATAATTACCTTGAAGTGTTACACTGACACATTACTTTACATGGAAAAATACATCTACGTTTAGATGATGGTTAACACCACCTAAATCCTAAAATCTTCTCTAATAAAATGAAGAAGGGCAAAGCATAGCTTCCTCAACATGCCCTTTGCATGTTCATCTTGAAATGTAAATGTGCACATTGTTTCATAAAACTGTGCCCCTTTGATTCCTTTCCCCTTCTTGGTAATAGACTGTAAGCTCTTCTGCACAGTCTCCTCAGAGCAACTATTTCATATCAGATTCCTGCCTGGTACATTGAGCTGTTCATGTAACAGTGGCGGGTTGTAAAGAAACGATCCAGACTGTGAAATAAATCTCTTCATGAGAGAAGCAAAATAAGGCAAAAATTCTTCACCCAACTGATTCAAATCTACGACCTGCTTCAGCTGAAGGTGACAACCCGGATCTCTTCTATATAAGGTACTCCGGCCAGCATCCTCCTGGGTAGAGATGGATGTGCTGAGGGTGTACAAATAATATACATGGCGTTCAATAAAATTAAAGCTATGAACATTTCAATGATTCCATGCAGGACTGATGAGCACAATCTACAGGGAAGCGACCTCCAGAATTGGGCTGTAATATTTGCTCCCAAATAACTGTTTCTTCTCAATTTTATAAAAAAAAAAGATTCTTGGTACATTAGTGAGCTCGGCGCTTGCCAGGGACTTTTTGAAAAGGTGAGGGAGGGAAACCATTGATCGAGAGAGGGGCTGACCAGCCCACTTTTCCCATGGAGCTGAAATTGGGGGTGTCGGAGCCCCTGTGGGGTGGGGGGGGGAAGAGATTAATCACACAAGGCGCTCCACCTCCTCCGCACTTCCCAGTCTAATATTATTAGTGGAGAAGCTGGAAGCGTAGGTGGGTGAAGGAGAGGATCCCGGTACAGGGGTTAACCCTTAAATCATCCAGAGCTCGGGGATGGTAAGGATCACAGAACGTGGAGTTCAAACATCCGCAGAGACAAAAAAAAAAGTGCATTTTATGTCGGAATCAGCACATGCCAAAAATTAACTGTTCACAGGAAAAGGAGGATTGTATTTTCTACCTGACCTCGTCTTAAAGTGCACGTCTGGCCAAAAATAGATTTTTTTTTTTTTTTACAGTTGGATAGATTTGGGGAGAATTAGAATTTCCTTTCACTGCTCTCTGGGACTCCGTTGAAGAGATTAGTTACTTTCACAGTGACAATAGTTTCACCAGACAGGAAGTGAGAGAAACATAATGGGGACCTGACCCAAGAGGTGGAATCTCTTCTCTCAAATAGAGACCTGACCTGAGAGGGGGAATCTCTTCTCTCAAATAGAGACCTGAGAGGGGTAATCTCTTCTCTCAAATAGGGACCTGAGAGGGGGAATCTCTTCACTCAAATAGAGACCTGACCCGAGAGGGGGAATCTCTTATCCCTCTAATGGAGACCTGACCCAAGAGGGATAATCTCTTCTCTCAAATAGAGACCTGACCCGAGAGGAGGAATCTCTTCTCTAATAGAGACCTGACCCAAGAGGGGGGAATCTCTTCTCTCTCTAATAAAGACCTGACCCGGGAGGGGGAATCTTATGTCTTTGTAATGGAGACCTGACCCGGGAGGGGGAATCTTATGTCTTTGTAATGGAGACCTGACCCGGGAGGGGGAATCTTATGTCTTTGTAATGGAGACCTGACCCGGGAGGGGGAATCTTATGTCTTTGTAATGGAGACCTGACCCGGGAGGGGGAATCTTATGTCTTTGTAATGGAGACCTGACCCGAGAGGGGGAATCTCTTTTCTCTCTCTAATGGAGACCTGACCCGAGAGCGGGAATCTCTTCTCTCTCTAATGGAGACCTGACCCGAGAGGGGGAATCTCTTATCTCTCTAATTGATGCCTGACCCGAGAGGGGGAATCTCTTATCCCTCTCTAATGGAGACCTGACCCGAGAGGGGGAATCTCTTCTCTCTCTAATAGAGACCTGACTCGGGAGGGGGAATCTCATGTCTTTATAATGGAGACCTGACCCGAGAGGGGGAATCTCTTACCTCTCTAATGGAGACCTGACCCGAGAGGGGGAATCTCTTACCTCTCTAATGTAGACCTGACCCTGGAGGGGGAATCTCCTATCTCTCTAATGGAGACCTGACAGGGGTTATAATCATTCCCCATTTTATCCAAAGCTAAAAAAAAACAGTTTAAAGCAGAAGTTTAATCTGCATTTATTTATTTTTTATTGGTGTTTATATAGCACCGACGATTTACACAGCACTTTACACAGTTGCACATTCACATCAGTCCCTGCCCTCGAGGAGCTTACAGTCTAAGGTCCCTATCTCACATACATACATACAGGGCCAATTTAGACAGGAGCCAATCAACCTTCCAGCATGTCTTTGGAGTGTGGGAGGAAACCTGAGTACCCGGAGGAAACACATACAGTGCAAGCACATGGAGAACATGCAAACTCCCTGCAGATAGTGACCTGGCTGGGATTCAAACCGGGACCCCCCAGTGCTGCAAAGTAGAAGCGCTAACTACTACACCACTCTGCTGCCCATTTATTTTGCCTACCCCCACATCAATATTCCGGTACAACTGCACAAGACTGAAGGGAAGGCCGGAAGTCAGCTATGAGACTGAAGGGAAGGCAGGAAGTCAGCTATAAGACTGAAGGGAAGGTCGGAGGTCAGATATAAGACTGAAGGGAAGGCCGGAGGTCAGATATAAGACTGAAGGGAAGGCCGGAGGTCAGATAGAAGACTAAAGGGAAGGCCAGAGGTCAGAAAGAAGACTGAAGGGAAGGACGGAGGTCAGATAGAAGACTGAAGGGAAGGCCAGAGGTCAGAAAGAAGACTGAAGGGAAGGACGGAGGTCAGATAGAAGACTGAAGGTAAGGACAGAGATCAGATAGAAGACTGAAGGGAAGGACGGAGGTCAGATAGAAGACTGAAGGGAAGGACGGAGGTCAGATAGAAGACTGAAGGGAAGGCCGGAGGTCAGATATAAGACTGAAGGGAAGGCCGGAGGTCAGATAGAAGACTGAAGGGAAGGCCAGAGGTCAGAAAGAAGACTGAAGGGAAGGACGGAGGTCAGATAGAAGACTGAAGGTAAGGACAGAGATCAGATAGAAGACTGAAGGGAAGGACGGAGGTCAGATAGAAGACTGAAGGGAAGGACGGAGGTCAGATATAAGACTGAAGGGAAGGCCGGAGGTCAGATATAAGACTGAAGGGAAGGACGGAGGTCAGATATAAGACTGAAGGGAAGGACGGAGGTCAGATATAAGACTGAAGGGAAGGACGGAGGTCATCATTTAGTTCCCATATCTGTACATAATATGCATATTGACAGGAAAGCCTCTGGGTAGAGATCAGCAATTTTAGGCTAATATAATGGTCACAGGTGACTGTTATAACGTGACCTATAAATGGATTTCTGGACAGAAGGTCTACAATGTTACTGCGCTTTTATATGACATTTGCATGCAAACGGAGGCGCAAGGCACTGCTTACAAATTTGGAAATCAAAGAGACAAAAAGCTTTGCAGCCCAAGGAGCAGACCTCGTCCCCGCAGGGTAACTCACCTCCATCAGACTCTTCCTGAGCTGCAAATTCTTTTTCTTCGCAGACTTAGAAAAGGATTTCATTTTGTCTTTGAGGCGTACAAGAGACATTTGTCCAGGTCTAGAGGATCAGTATCAGTACAGGACGATGAAATCCCTTGTATTCATTAACATGGGGCAAGCAGAGAGCCCAAAGTACAAAGGTGCATGGGACTGCTGTAAACATTGTATAAAGGAAAAAAAATACATTGTACACGGAGCAACATACAGAGCAGGGGTCTCAAACTCAATTCTCTCGGGGGGCCACTGGACACATTTTTCTTCTCCCATGGGGACCGCTTTTCAAATCTGACACTTCAAAATGAAATTGAACTCAACATGGGACCAATGCTAATGTCTGCGAGTGTTTATAATGTCAGTGTATGTGTTTGTGATACGACTACATGCAGATAGGAATAAATCACTATCTCTGGACACTCACTATCACTCTCACTGGACGCATGGATCGTGCATCCAGGGAGAGTGATTGTCTTCTTACTTCATGTAATCATATCACATACGATTGCATGCGGTGTGCTGGCATTTACATGCAGCGGATGTCACCTGATCATTAACTAGAATGGGTGACAGCTGCTGCTTGTAAATTGCAGGTTAGGGATTCCTGCTGCAGGAAAACGCAAGTTCCTGATGCAGGAATCCCTAATCGCACCTAAACTTACAGGTGTGAATGGGGTCTAAACGCTCAGTGAAGGCTGTCAGAGCGCCGGCCAAAAGGAACAGACACCGCCAGGAGCAGCTATGTAGGTCTGCATCCGACAGAGACGCAGACCGTGCAGCTGCTTCCCCAAGTCAGGTAAGAGGTCCGTGACCAGTTGCTTGTCTTGTCAGCCGGCTGCGGGCCGCATGATACTGGTACGGGGCCCTAATTGACCTGCCGACCGGTACATCGAGACGCCTGGTATAAAGAAAACGCAATGCTGGAATTATTCCATTATCATTTGATAAGTCTGACTCGACATTTGATCAATCCCGCCATTACCAACATGGTGGGAAAAATAAAAGCTCAAATAAAGACACTCTACAGGAGTAAAAGCAAGCGTCCGTGTCCGACCCTTTACTCTAAAAACTCAAAATATAAAGAGATCTTTCTATCCATTCTGATATAAAAAATAAATAATGCATCCAACATATTAAATATATTCATGTTTGGTTGAGTATGCGAAGTAATGTGTAACACTTTCAGATTAGAATGATTTATATAGCGCCAACATATTCCGCAGTGCTGTACAATCATTTAGACAAGACAAGTAAGAAACAAACACTGACAACCGTCACACTAGGTTATCCTCTCGCAGAGATCACAGCACTCCCACTGACAATGCCTTCATCTGCTTTTCTCTGCAGAAGGATGAGGCTATTTTTCCTCAGCTATCATCCATGGCATGGGTGGGCAACTCCGGCCCTCCAGTTGTTGTGGAACTACAAGTCCCACGAGGCATTGCAAGACTCACAGCCACAGGCATGACTTCCAGAGCGATGTTGGGATTTGTAGTTAAAGCACCGCTGGTGGGTTGGAGTTGCCCACCCCTGATCCAAGGTCACCGTCTACTTCCTGGGCTGAGATGCTGGATCAGAGGTGACACAATGATGATAATTCGGGTGCTGGCGCTGTTGACAAAAAGAGACTTTTCGAAGAGGAAATAGCAAAACAAAAATATATATATATCTATATACTGTAGTATTGTATATACTAAAATATATATATATATAAAAAAAAAGGTTGGTGTGACCTCCAGACAACCCCCTCATGTTAACCAGCGACACTGACCTCCGATAAGACTCTGCTGTGACCTTACAGCTACCACTCCTTTATCTATTGCCCTGTCAGTCAGCCGTAATCAGTCTCTACATACAAAAAAGATAGTCTGCAATGGGCAAATATTTGGGGTCAGCCGATCGGTGAGAAGGTGAAACTTTCCTAATCTGTGCCAAATGTAACTGATATCAAACATGGCAACTACAGTGCACCCCATTTCCTCGTCCCCCCCCATTACAATAATTAGTGGCTTTTCTTGTCCTCCCATTACAATAATAAGTGGCAAGTTTGCCCCTCCCACATTACAACAATTAGTGTTTTTTTCTTGCCTCCACTTCCCCCTCCGACTGATAATGAGATCAGTGTCATTATGGCCCCATTCACACACGAATTGGCCTGCACGTACAGCTCCGTGCAGGGCCGTACCGAGTAGCTGCCGGGAAGGACAGGGGCTGCGTGTGATTAGTGCGCAGCCCTCGTCCTTCCCTATGGGGCTACGTGGCCGTACGCCCCCCTACGCTCACCTCAATTGCAGGTCCGTAGGGGTGCGGGTTTTCTGGCTCGGACGCAGACACGATCCATTCCGGCGGCGTATGAATACGCTCACCCGCACCCCTACGGACCTGCAATTGAGGTGAGCGTAGGGGGTAGGGTTGCAACCTGTCCAGGATTCACCCGGACAGTCCGGGTTTTATACGGCCGCGTAGCCCCATAGAGGAGAACGGGGGCTGCCTACTAATCACACGCAGCCCCTGTCCTACCCGGCAGCTACTTGGTACGGCCCCGCACGCAGCACGGAGCTGTACGTGCAGGCCAATTCGTGTGTGAATGGGGCCTATCAGTATGACATCTGCCTGCTTCCATCCATCTCTATGGTCCACTAGAAAGTTAAAGCTGAACTCCAGGCACAGGCACACAGCTACATACACAGATTAAATAAATATACGGGAGCCGTTTCACCTGCCAAGGGATCCGGTCCTGAGATTTGCACAGCTCCGGCATGCAGCCACGAAACTGCCCGACAGGGAAGGGGACCTGATTTGTCTCTGTTGCTGTTCCACTTTCACTTACAGGTCCCCTCCCCACCCTGTGACTGGACAGCAAGTCCCCATTCACACCTTCTCGTTCTGTGAATGTGTACCAAACACGCATCAAGCGCACGCTCACGGAACACGTTAAAAACGTTCAACGCGCCTGCAGTGCCAATACCTGCTAAAAGCACCCCAAACACGGCTTTTTCCCCATGGGTGGACGACCTGCGTTAAAATGTTCATACACATGTAGGAAACACGCGCGGTACGCTAAAAGAGCTACTTTCCCACATTTGTCATGAGTGCGGCACCCATTGAAATCAATGAACGGCACGCGGCAAACGTGTGAAGAAACGCGCGTGAATGTGATGCGCATTTCCAGTGCGCCACGATATGAACAGGGGAACAAAGGCATGTGAATGCGATGCGTGTTTCCAGTACGCCACGATATGAACGGGGGAACAAGCGCACGTGAATGTGATGCACATTCCCTGTATGCAACGATATGAACGGGGCCTTAGCGAATAACCCGCAAGTGGATGAGCTCATCTCTCTGTCACTCTGCTCTCCCCTCTTATCAGCATGCTTCTTGCACTGCGGCACACTCACATGGCTTCTCCTGTACAATAAACTACAAGAGGCCGATGGGAAGTCACTTTGAGGTCCCTAAGCTGCTTGTTTATTAAAAAAAAAAAAAGACATTTAATGAATCCAGAGCTGCAATAAATGCATGCCTTTTATATCTGCCTGGGGCGCAGCTTTGGGATTGGTTTGCTGAGCAGTAATGATCCGGGCCTAGCGCAGACGGAGCCAAGATCAGGAGGAGGTGTGGAGCGGGTGACTCAGACATGTGTAGACATCGACATTTCCTCGGCATCATCACACCGAGCACTGCGGGGTCTCCCTGACACTGAAAATACCCGTCTGACTGGTCCGTCCGGATCATCCACTACAGTGAATGAACGTCTGCCAAGAGGAAGAAGCTTCTGCTGTGCAGTACATACGTATAATGATAGCACTGTGCACATGTACACACGCTCTATGGGCATGGCTATGGGCAGTCACAGACAGCACAATACCTGACCAGCAGAAGCCAAATACCACAAATGGCGGATACAATGCAACCAGATGAGGAACGCTGACACTGGACGAGGAAGGTCATAGCTCTGTATGGGCAGTATGAGGGCTCAGGCACATGGATGTAATAAAAAAAACGCATTTCTACGCAGGACTCTGCTGCCAGAAGCGTAGAAAATGGCCCACAAATGTACTCAAGCGCGTACAGCATTTAGAAGCATACGAGCACACATTCATATTAATTTATTCTAGCCACTAGAACAATGTTACCAGACCATGAGTAGGTAACATATGGAGTACAGGGGTCATGAGTAGGTAACGTAGGGAGTACAGGGGTCATGAGTAGGTAACATATGGAGTACAGGGGTCATGAGTAGGTAACATATGGAGTACAGGGGTCATGAGTAGGTAACGTATGGAGTACAGGGAGTACAGGGGTCATGAGTAGGTAATACAGGAGGTACAGGGAGTACAGGGGTCATGAGTAGGTAACGTATGGATTATAGGGGTCATCAGCAGGTAACGTATGGAGTATAGGGGTCAAGAGTAGGTAAGGCATGGAGTACAGGGGTCATCAGCAGGTAACGTATGGAGTATAGGGGTCATGAGTAGTGGACCGAAGCAAGTAACACAGAGTTAAGAACTCAGCAGTAAGTAACACAAGGTTTATGGTTCAGTAAGTGACTTAGGGTTCAGGGGCCAGTAGTGACTTAGGGTTCAGGGGTCAGTAGTAAGTGCGGCAGGGTTCAGGGGTCAGTAGTAAGTGCGGCAGGGTTCAGGGGTCAGTAATAAGTGCGGCAGGGTTCAGGGGTCAGTAGTAAGTAATGCAGGGTTCAGGGGTCAGTAGTAAGTGCGTCAGGGGTCAGTAGTAAGTGCGGCAGGGTTCAGTAGTAAGTAATGCAGGGTTCAGGGGTCAGTAGTAAGTAATGCAGGGTTCAGGGGTCAGTAGTAAGTAATGCAGGGTTCAGGGGTCAGTAGTAAGTAATGCAGGGTTCAGGGGTCAGTAGTAAGTAATGCAGGGTTCAGGGGTCAGTAGTAAGTAATGCAGGGTTCAGGGGTCAGTAGTAAGTAATGCAGGGTTCAGGGGTCAGTAGTAAGTAATGCAGGGTTCAGGGGTCAGTAGTAAGTAATGCAGGGTTCAGGGGTCAGTAGTAAGTAATGCAGGGTTCAGGGGTCAGTAGTAAGTAATGCAGGGTTCAGGGGTCAGTAGTAAGTGATGCAGGGTTCAGGGGTCAGTAGTAAGTAATGCAGAGGCCTAGATGCAGCCATCACAGCATGTACAAAACTGGTTGTATATGACTGGAGTCCAGTGCCAGGGATATTTGTTTCAGGCACGACTCCCACAGACAGAAGCATGACGGATTTTTTTTTTTCTTTTATAAAGGTAGATCAAAATTTTAAAAAATAAATAAAAAAGAACCCCCATGGTTCTTTCTATTAACTGAATTGCGCTCCGTCCACTAAGTGCATGTGACAGGCCCACTTTACCAGTTGTAGTTTATAGAAACCATGCCTTCAACACCTTTCTGATCATGATATACATTCACAGCTGCAGAGAAGAGGCAAATGGAGACCTAACCACAAGGCGATGCTGACGAGAATGTGACCCTGGTGAGTAATACCGGAGCCACCTACCTCTGCATACCCACCCATGTAAAAGAGTTCAGCTGGAGGAGCAATCACCGACCACAAACCCGGCCACAAGTTCACACCGGAGCCCAAATATACTGCACAGGATCAGGACGCCAAACACAACTTATATATTACAGGGTAGATTATTAACACAGAGATGAGGGGCCCAGTCTACAAATGTTACATATATATATATTGGAGTGACATCACCGCTCTCCAGATATAAGTTATATTATACAGGGGGGACATCACCGCTCTCCAGATGTGTTATATTATATTGGAGTGACATCACCTCTCTCCAGATATAAGTTATGATACACAGGAGTGACATCACCGCTCTCCAGATATAAGTTATATTATACAGGAGTGACATCACCGCTCTCCAGATCTAAGTTTCCTGTTCGCTACCAATGCTTTATTTTGGTAAGTAGTTGTAGTAAAGTATAATCTATAAAAACTGCATTTATCTCAAACAAAATTTGCAATTAAATATAACTCAACTAATTATTTTATTTTAAAGTTGATGTGTAATCAAACGGGTCGTTCCCTCAAACATAAACTATGACATCACCGAATGCACTTGGCTGCCATCACCCTAAAACTGAAACTTGGCTACGACTCCGCCCTACAGAGGGAAAAACATTGGCGTAGTCACCCGGAACACTCTCCAGCCAATCCTCAAACACACACACCGCTGAGGGGTGCAGCGCCCCGGCTAAAGCCCGCGCAGTCATTGTGGCTCTGATCTCATCACACACACTGGCATTGGTGAGTGACCCGGCACTGACTGCACATATCACAGATTTTTTTCCCACTTCCTGTTTCAGAGAAAGGAACATTTCCCTCATGGGGACACAGGAAGAAAGAATAATCTGACAGTTCAGAAAGACTAAAAGTGATATTAAAGGCAAAAAGTTTTTAAGCTATTTCAGACGCTGATGAAATCACTTACAATGGACGCTGCTCCTTGATGTTTATAAGTTTTAGATTGCTGCAGAATCAGCTGGTTCTCTGAGCACTGGTCCTGCTATCTTGTTTTAGGTTAACTCCTTTACCTTGCAGGGTGCTATGGGGCCACCCTTGTGTGTGCTATCACAAAGACACGGGCAAGGCAATCCTCTGCTACGCACTCTCCGCTTCTCCCTCCTCCTCCCATCTAGTAGATGGACGGCTGCTGGATAATGTGCTATTCCCTGTGATTTTATACTGGACAGGAAGTTCAGGGTTTAATACTACCTAAATGTTTTTATTTCTGTCAGGTACAGAGTAAAATTCCTGACGAAGTCCCGAAAAAGAAATTGAAAGTAACCATTCACTAACCAATCATTCTTTAAAGAAAGCAACAGATCTAATATTAACATTGACTTGTGAAATTACATTAAAGTAAAAGCTTTTCCCCCCTTCCCAATCCTGCTGTAAGGACTTACCTTAAATGATGTCTCTTAATCCGATCAACTTCTTCTTTCCAGGAGTTTTCATCTGTCCCTCCCGGCCGCACATCTGAACTGCGCATGCGCCCGCCCCAAGATCCTTTGCGGCCGACCGAAACTCAGATGTTTGGAAGGGAGCATGCGGCGAAGTCACAGGTAAGTTTGAACCCTTTTTAAAAGGTTTTTTAAAAATGTTTTTGCTAGGGGTGCACCGATACCGATACTAGTATCGATATCGGTGCAGATTCCGAGTATTTGGCTGAGTACTCGTCCAAATGTTTCGATGCCTAGTACGAGTACTTCCGGTATCAGGAAGCCGGGCAGCGCGTCATTACAGTCTGCCCGGTTTCCCGATTGGCCGGGAAGCGACTCCATGCTCTCTCATCGCTTGTGATCAGGAAGCCAGGCAGCGTGTAATGACGCACTGCCTGACTTCTTGATTGGTCGGGAAGCTCGCCAATCAGGAAGCTGGCCAATCAGGAAGCTGGCCTCGTGAGGTAAGGTTACCTTACCTTAGTATGTGCAGCCTGTAGCCCCCGGGGCCTCTCCACCCAGAACGTGGCCTTCCTCCGGTACCCAGCCGGAGCCGTCTGGCCGGCCAATCAGGAAGCCAGGCGCCGTGTAATGACGAGACGCCTTGCTTTCTGATTGGCCGGGAAGCTGGCTTCATGCTCCCTCGTCATCTCACCGGAAGTACCATTCAGGAAGCCAGGTAGCGTGTAATGACTCGCCACCTGGCTTCCTGATTAACAAGAAAGCCATCCCATGCTTCTCGTCACTATGTGATGAGAAAGCATGGAGCCAGCTTGCTGGCCAATCATGGTAGCCGGACACCGTGTAATGACGCAGCGCCCTGCTTCCTGATTGCCTGGGAGGCCGGCTCCATGCTCCCTCTCATGAGATGATGAGGGAGCATGAAGCCGGCCAATCAGAAAGCCGGTCGCTGCATCATTACACGTTGCCCGGTTTCCTGAATGACCAGCTTCCCGATCAATCAGGAAGCCAGGCAGCGCGTCATTACACGCTGCCCGGCTTCCTGATTGGCCGGGAAGTCAGCTCCAGGCTCTCTTATCACAAAAGACGAGAGAGCATGGAGCCGCTTTCCGGCCAATTAGGAAACACGCTGCCCGGCTTCCTGATACAGGAAGTATTGGGCTAGGCATTGGAGCATTTGGTACTCGCCCAAATACTCGGTATCAGCACCGATATCGATACTAGTATTGGTGCATCCCTAATCTATCTATCTATCTATCTATCTATCTATCTATCTATATATAGATAGATAGATAGATAGATAGATAGATAGATAGATAGATAGATAGATAGATAGGTAGATAGATAGATATGCAAATTCAGGTGAGGGTTTAATAACCCTTTAACATGTTAAATATTATATAAGATTTTAGTGATTGGGTTTAGATAAGCAGAAAAAAACAAAAGAAACCACCTTTGAGCTTGAGTTGCACTTAAATTTCTCCTTTCATACACATGGCCATGTTAAGGTTCACATCTTAGAGTGGAATGAAAACCAGATGGGACAAATCAAGCAGCAAGAAAAAAAACAAAAAAAACAAAAACAAAACCAACGTCTCCCGGGAAGGAAAACGCACATTTAATGTAATATATTGACTATGGTGCAAAAGATTTCCCCTACAATTAAAACAGTGAACAAAGAGCACCAAGTCGATGAGGTATGAACGATTCCAAGACTCCGCTGTCTTGGCAGGACAGAAAGCTTCCATGAGGTCCGTAGACGCGAGATACCACCAGTGAGAGGTGAAGAAACGCAGGGGGGGCCATTCACATTCCAGGTGATGTTGCAACCGTATCATGCAGAGTAATGTCAACACGCAGCAGATACACCCTCTACATCTCCGGGAGGACATCCATTTCCGGTCGGGAGTCTTGCAAAATGTTTAGTTTTCTGTTAATAACGTTTCTCTGTGTATTACTGTTTCCTTGATGAGAACCAGAAATGGGTTTTATGAGCTACTTTCAGAAAATGTTCACGCTAGGTGATCGGTTGAGTCTTGAAAGCAATTTACAAAAAATGGAGGAAGCTTGACAATTTGCTGAACTTTAGAAGGACCTGTTATGGGTTCTGAATAACCCAAAAGGAAACCTTTTCTCAGAGTCCGGATGTTTATGAATATGAAGCAACAAAAAAGAAAGATGCCTTTCTTGGTCACGTGACATGCAAAGGAAATACATTTCCTTTAATGTCACTTTAAGCATAATTAATATTTCTAGATGTTCCCTATAAAATAGCAAATCTTCACTTTTTGAGTAAAAACCTTCCTGCTCCCAATCCAAACATCCTTATTTATACCACTTCAGTTCCCAGCATACCTGTGCTCCTTCCCACTCTGCTCTTACCCAAAAGCAGTTATTAGCTCCATACTAGTCCAAGGGGATTTTCCTGACAATTGGGCCACTCTCTGACCTTTTGAGGTTAAGATCACTGAATCAGTGAGTACAGAGATATGTGGAAACTTACATGACTATGCTCACAGACTTATGATCTAGAAGTCAGAATTTCCTGCAGGATAGGGCCACACATACATCTCAGTAGCCTGTAGGTCCAATGCTGGCACCATAGGCCCCAACCCATCAAAAAAATTCTCATTCTGCAGACACATTTATGAGCAGGTTGAAGAACAATCATACTTGCCTCTTTTATATTGGGTTAGACGGCCAAGGTGGAGGGGAACAGTATACAACCAATCATTTTGTGTGGCACACTGTCATAGCGCCGATGTCCAGTACACTGGTCATTTGGTTTGTGCAGGGGATAAAGTTGTCCTCTTCTGGGAATCTAAGGATGATGGTGTTTATTAGTGTGACCATCCTGCAGGAGGGTAAATCTGGCCTGATTATGTGAACCTGGAAATGGCACTGGGCAGTCGTGTGACCATCGTGCAGAAGAATAATTGATCCAGTTTTGGGAACTTGGAGATGTTATTGGGTTGTCATGTGACCATCCTGCAGGAGCCTAAAGCTAGGATATCATCATTTTAGCACCTCTGCATTCTTTCTCCTAATACCGTGGAGCGGGTGCCTTCAAGATGATGTTTATCATTTTCTTTCATGACTGTATTAAATCAATTTATTTATTTATTACAGGTATTTATATAGCGCCGACAATTTACGCAGCACTTTACATAGTTGCACGTTCACATCAGTCCCTACCCTCAAGGAGCTTACAATCTAAGGTCCCTATCTCACATGCATACATAGAGGACCAACTTAGAGAGGAGCCAATTAACCTACCAGCGTGTCTTTCGCGTGTGGGATGAAACAGGAGTACCCGGAGGAAACCCATGCAAGCACAGGGAGAACATGCAAACTCCTTGCAGATAGTGACCCTGGCTGGGATTCGAACCGGGGACCCATTTATGATATTAAACCTATCCTTGTACTACCATGAGCCTTGCACATGCAAATGCAGTACTGCCAAAATCTTTAAAAAAAAATCATTGAGAAATTCAAGGGGCGCCTATGGTCCAGTGACTGACGTCAATAGATATTTCACATTATAAATAGAAAAAAGCTGATTAATTTGTGCCGGCTGTTTATTCCAGCACATTGCAGCACCTTGCTCGGCCGAGTACAGAGGATGTAAACCATCTGTACAACATTATCAATCATCCGCTCCCTATTTTTTAAAAACAATCCTCTGTAAAACTATGTTTTTATACTCCTCCTGCCAATGAAAGGGAAAACTTCAAAATATTTCCACAAAGAACAGAGCCCCTAGTGTACAAGTATGTCAAAAAGTACTTAACGCCTAAACACAGAGAGATAGAGACGTTTTATGAGCAGAACTGTCTATCTCCCTACTAACTGGACCTATCCACTAATTAGAGACCAGTGATATCACATAAGACCCTTCATATTCATAAGAATGCAGACTATCCCATCACTAGAGACCAGTGACATCACAAAATGCTTTTTTGTTTATGCAAATGCAGCTTGGCCGTTCACTAGAGACAAGTGACATCACCGAGATAGTTCATATTCATGAGAACGCAGCCTATCCCATCACTAGAAACCAGTGACATCACCGAGACCCTTCATATTCATGAGAACGCAGTCTATTTCTTCACTAGAGACCAGCGACATCACCGAGACCCTTCATATTCATGAGAGCGCAATCTATCCCATCACTAGAGACCAGCGACATCACCAAGACCCTTCATATTCATGAGAACGCAGCCTACCCCATCACTAGAGACCAGTGACATCACTGAGACCCTTCATATTCATGAGAACGCAGTCTATTTCTTCACTAGAGACCAGCGACATCACCGAGACCCTTCATATTCATGAGAACACAGCCTATCCGATCACTAGAGACCAGTGACATCACCGAGACCCTTCATATTCATGAGAACGCAGCCTATCCCATCACTAGAGGCCAGTGACATCACCGAGACCCTTCATATTCATGAGAACCCAGCCTATCCCATCACTAGAGACCAGTGACATCACCGAGACCATTCATATTCATGAGAACGCAGCCTATCCCATCACTAGAGACCAGTGACATCACCGAGACCCTTCATATTCATGAGAACGCAGCCTATCCCATCACTAGAGGCCAGTGACATCACCGAGACCCTTCATATTCATGAGAACGCAGCCTATCCCATCACTAGAGACCAGTGACATCACCGAGACCATTCATATTCATGAGAACACAGCCTATCCCATCACTAGAGACCAGTGACATCACCGAGACCCTTCATATTCATGAGAACGCAGCCTATCCGATCACTAGAGACCAGTGACATCACCGAGACCCTTCATATTCATGAGAACGCAGCCTATCCGATCACTAGAGACCAGTGACATCACCGAGACCCTTCATATTCATGAGAACGCAGCCTATCCGATCACTAGAGACCAGTGACATCACCGAGACCCTTCATATTCATGAGAACGCAGCCTATCCGATCACTAGAGACCAGTGACATCACCGAGACCCTTCATATTCATGAGAACGCAGCCTATCCGATCACTAGAGACCAGTGACATCACCGAGACCCTTCATATTCATGAGAACGCAGCCTATCCGATCACTAGAGACCAGTGACATCACCGAGACCCTTCATATTCATGAGACTTTCCATTCTCTAGAAAGTCTAGTTCTTCAAGAAAGAAGGGTTAAAAACTCACCCAAACAAGACTGAAATGTCAGGAAGAAATAACAAAACTATTAATACATTTCCACACAAAACAAGTCAGGCGTCAAGGTAAACATGTACCGGTTTAAGTCCCGTTCTCTTCCTGTCGCGAAAACAAAGCGCAAGGTGGTGTAGAAGTTTGACATGAAGCGTGCCCTGGCATGTCGCCACAGCTGATCCACCCAGACAATTGTGGATGACTGGCAGACAATGCAGAGGACACACAGGACAATTCCGATGAGCGTGAGAGACTGTGTGTCACAAAGCCCGCGATATGACATCAACTTGTTTTTAGTCCTCTGCGCTTGGTGTACCTAGGACACGAATGATCCAACACCAATTGTTGCTGCATAATTGTAAACTAAGAAAGACTAGAAAAAAGCCTGCTGAAAAATTCAGTCCAAAAATTGGCATTGGAAAAACGTGATCGCAAAGCACATCATTGTCTACAAGAATAAAAATAAGATCAACGGCGTTCAGCAATGTATCAAATAACTGGAATTAAAGGAGCAGCAGGAAATGTCAAACAAACTTTACCTGCGCACTTAAAATTAGCGATACAAAGGAAATAAGAGTTATACAAACATGGAAACGCTTCACTGATATACGAAAGATGAAGTCGATTTATCGGACTTCCTCAAATACTTATTACCTGGCCAGATTTTATTACTAGGCCTCATTCACACTGCCGCGCGTATATGCGCATACGTGCGTATTGTACCATATGCAAAGAAATGGCTCCATACACATAGCCGCGCATGGAGCCGTATATTTGCGTAGCGTAAAAATGCGCAAAAACAGAATGGAACCGAGATGCGTCCAGGCAGCGTAGTTCTGCGTATTTTACATGCATACACGAATATACGCGTTTGCGCGCGTATACACACGTACAGTTCACTGAAATTTATATTACAAATTATGCATTCTGGGATTGCATATAGTGCGCGCATATACGCATGTATGTAGGCGTATATATACGCAATATACAATTTTGCTCTTGCGTTGTGTGTGAATGAGGCCTTACACCTTCTTTGTTGAAAGAGCAAATTACAATGGACCTGAACAAAGCTGTTTCTCGAAACACACAAGAAGGTGCGAGGTCAGATATAAGTAATGTAGGGGATCTTAGGAAGGCCCTTGGAGGTCAACATACACAACAGCTGGAGTTATACAAGACAGGAAAAGGAATTACTCCAAATCCTGCACGGTTGCCGAAGAAATAGGACCTGAATCCACCCGGATTAATGGTCCCACAAGACACGATGTCCTCAGAAAGTTTTCTAGATGCATGTTAATGGAATCCCGACCTTCAGCCACTAGGTGTTCACATCGAGCACACTGCCAAACTGATAATTAAAGGTGCCTTATGTAAACACATGCAACTAAGAAGATCTGGCATGACTTCTAGCATGTTACCACTAGATACATCACAGCATTAGGAAGAAATAGTGTTTCATGTAGTCATCGCAAACACGGAATAGATTGTGATTCCAGAAAGTATATTGTGCCCGAGGACAAATTCTGCACCCACGCAGATTTCTATTTCTGAAAGGATATTTCTTATTTATTGGTGGTACAATACGGTAGTTCTCAGTTATGTAGCCACATGAGTAGAAAGAGCAACTATGTAACTCTCCTCTCCTGAAATACTCTGCTCTGCTGGAGGACTCTGCGCCTTCCTCTATAACTCTCCTCTCCTGAAATACTCTGTTCTGCTGGAGGACTCTGCTCCTTCCTCTAACTCTCCTCTCCTGAAATACTCTGCTGGAGGACTCTGCTCCTTCCTCTAACTCTCCTCTCCTGAAATACTCTGCTGGAGGACTCTGCTCCTTCCTCTAACTCTCCTCTCCTGAAATACTCTGCTGGAGGACTCTGCTCCTTCCTCTAACTCTCCTCTCCTGAAATACTCTGCTGGAGGACTCTGCTCCTTCCTCTAACTCTCCTCTCCTGAAATACTCTGCTGGAGGACTCTGCTCCTTCCTCTAACTCTCCTCTCCTGAAATACTCTGCTGGAGGACTCTGCTCCTTCCTCTAACTCTCCTCTCCTGAAATACTCTGCTGGAGGACTCTGCTCCTTCCTCTAACTCTCCTCTCCTGAAATACTCTGCTGGAGGACTCTGCTCCTTCCTCTAACTCTCCTCTCCTGAAATACTCTGCTGGAGGACTCTGCTCCTTCCTCTAACTCTCCTCTCCTGAAATACTCTGCTGGAGGACTCTGCTCCTTCCTCTAACTCTCCTCTCCTGAAATACTCTGCTGGAGGACTCTGCTCCTTCCTCTAACTCTCCTCTCCTGAAATACTCTGCTGGAGGACTCTGCTCCTTCCTCTAACTCTCCTCTCCTGAAATACTCTGCTGGAGGACTCTGCTCCTTCCTCTAACTCTCCTCTCCTGAAATACTCTGCTGGAGGACTCTGCTCCTTCCTCTAACTCTCCTCTCCTGAAATACTCTGCTGGAGGACTCTGCTCCTTCCTCTAACTCTCCTCTCCTGAAATACTCTGCTGGAGGACTCTGCTCCTTCCTCTAACTCTCCTCTCCTGAAATACTCTGCTGGAGGACTCTGCTCCTTCCTCTAACTCTCCTCTCCTGAAATACTCTGCTGGAGGACTCTGCTCCTTCCTCTAACTCTCCTCTCCTGAAATACTCTGCTGGAGGACTCTGCTCCTTCCTCTAACTCTCCTCTCCTGAAATACTCTGCTGGAGGACTCTGCTCCTTCCTCTAACTCTCCTCTCCTGAAATACTCTGCTGGAGGACTCTGCTCCTTCCTCTAACTCTCCTCTCCTGAAATACTCTGCTGGAGGACTCTGCTCCTTCCTCTAACTCTCCTCTCCTGAAATACTCTGCTGGAGGACTCTGCTCCTTCCTCTAACTCTCCTCTCCTGAAATACTCTGCTGGAGGACTCTGCTCCTTCCTCTAACTCTCCTCTCCTGAAATACTCTGCTGGAGGACTCTGCTCCTTCCTCTAACTCTCCTCTCCTGAAATACTCTGCTGGAGGACTCTGCTCCTTCCTCTAACTCTCCTCTCCTGAAATACTCTGCTGGAGGACTCTGCTCCTTCCTCTAACTCTCCTCTCCTGAAATACTCTGCTGGAGGACTCTGCTCCTTCCTCTAACTCTCCTCTCCTGAAATACTCTGCTGGAGGACTCTGCTCCTTCCTCTAACTCTCCTCTCCTGAAATACTCTGCTGGAGGACTCTGCTCCTTCCTCTAACTCTCCTCTCCTGAAATACTCTGCTGGAGGACTCTGCTCCTTCCTCTAACTCTCCTCTCCTGAAATACTCTGCTGGAGGACTCTGCTCCTTCCTCTAACTCTCCTCTCCTGAAATACTCTGCTGGAGGACTCTGCTCCTTCCTCTAACTCTCCTCTCCTGAAATACTCTGCTGGAGGACTCTGCTCCTTCCTCTAACTCTCCTCTCCTGAAATACTCTGCTGGAGGACTCTGCTCCTTCCTCTAACTCTCCTCTCCTGAAATACTCTGCTGGAGGACTCTGCTCCTTCCTCTAACTCTCCTCTCCTGAAATACTCTGCTGGAGGACTCTGCTCCTTCCTCTAACTCTCCTCTCCTGAAATACTCTGCTGGAGGACTCTGCTCCTTCCTCTAACTCTCCTCTCCTGAAATACTCTGCTGGAGGACTCTGCTCCTTCCTCTAACTCTCCTCTCCTGAAATACTCTGCTGGAGGACTCTGCTCCTTCCTCTAACTCTCCTCTCCTGAAATACTCTGCTGGAGGACTCTGCTCCTTCCTCTAACTCTCCTCTCCTGAAATACTCTGCTGGAGGACTCTGCTCCTTCCTCTAACTCTCCTCTCCTGAAATACTCTGCTGGAGGACTCTGCTCCTTCCTCTAACTCTCCTCTCCTGAAATACTCTGCTGGAGGACTCTGCTCCTTCCTCTAACTCTCCTCTCCTGAAATACTCTGCTGGAGGACTCTGCTCCTTCCTCTAACTCTCCTCTCCTGAAATACTCTGCTCTGCTGGAGGACTCTGCGCCTTCCTCTATAACTCTCCTCTCCTGAAATACTCTGCACCTGTGTGAACTTTTTCTGCAGCCAGTTATAGGCCACTCATATCCATTATTGATCAATCCTTATCCAAGTACAGCATGTTATAAAGGAGAATAGAAAATACAGAAGGGAACAGTTGGCTAAAAATTCAGTAGCAAAAAGACACATTTTCCAGATCTGAATCAGACTGCGGTCCTCCCCCGTGTGTCAGGTGTCAGCCTCCTGGAAGGCATAAATAAGGTGTGGCAAAGATGTAATCAGACCCTCATTAACTGTACAATGAAAAACTGCTGATGGGACTGTGATAAGATGGCAGTTCCCAGGCGTGATTTATGTTCTGCTTCAGCGTGCAATCACAGAATCACTCGCTCGTACATTGTGCTAGCAACGCATGGCTGAACAGATCACTGCACTCAAAACAGCAAAATGATAATGACATTTTATTTGACATTAATGTACAATTCTATATAAATTGTGCAGGTACAATGGAGACTGGACAAGTCCTGAACACCGCTCTGTTCTATCTGGAACTGGCGTATTCCCGTGAGAATGGGACTGTATGGCCACAGCGTCCATCAGCACCAACAGGCCCAAAACTAAAGTAGCTACAAATAAAACTGATAACTGCATATTGAGTCCCCTATGGCTACACAGGAAACAGGATGTTTCATATATATGCTGGACAGACAGTTATTATGTGCTAGCTGCCATGTTAAGCTGAAAGTGACTAATAAGTGACAGTTAGGCATAGAGCTCGGTTGGAGTACTAAGCAGGAAGCGACCTGTGCTGGAAATAAAAAAGTTTCACAATGAAGTGACCCATGTGACACATTTCTATACCATATATATGTATAAAAGGTATAAGAAACAATTTTACAAAAATTCACTATGTTTATAGACCCTATAAAGTGAATCACAAGCCAAACTTTTAAAGGGGGGTTATAAAAAAGTCGCCGCCCTACGCTCACCCCAAGTGCGGGCTTGTAAGGGTGCGGGTGTCCCGGCTCAGACGCAGGTGAGCGAAGGGCGGTGTACGGCCGCGTAGTCCCATAGAGACGGACAGCGGCTGCGTACTCATCACACGCAGCCCCTGTCCTTCCCGAGAGCTGCCCGATACGGCCATGCACGCCGCACGGAGCTGTACATGCCGGCCATTTCTCATGTGAATGAGGGCTTAATGTTCGTTTACCATTTATTTTCCCTTGGTGACTCTGCCAGTAACACAAGGTTCAACTCGGTGGACTTTTTTTTCAACCTGACTAATTATGTAACTAACCACGTAACAATTCTTGTCCTAAAGTGACTATGCTGACTCACTGTGCTGTATCTATGGAACAGCACCATTGTTACCTTAGGGAAGAAAGTGTGTTAGGACTACAATCCCCTCATCTCTATAACATAGGGGGAAGTGTACACACACAATCACGCACACACACACACAATCACGCACAGACACAAAAAAGGTTGAACTTGATGGATCTGTGTCTTTATTCAACCTCAAATACTATGTAACGAAATGTTCTGTAGTTCCCATAGGTGAATTGTGCAGAGCTGAAAAGATTTCCTGCAGGATAAACAGGTATTTTCTTTACACTTCTCAAACAGATATAAGAAAACACTTTTAATGGTATATGTTACAGACCGAAAGGGAGCAATTAACATTTTCTTGGGGGGCAGTTAGCATTTTAAATGTTCCGCCTTAGTTTCCACAATCTCTCCTACCCTTTCCAAACATCACTTTATTAAAAGATTCCTATGGCGTGTCATAGGTCGCCTCCACCCAGTTAGAAATATATAAGTAGTAAATATATAAATAGTATATATATAATAGTATATATATATAAAGTAGTAAATATATAAATAAGTAGATGTGCAGGACTCAATGATCTCCTTCCCTTAAAGGAGAACTATGAGGTAAGTGCTTTTCACTCACGTCATAGTTCTAGCCGACCTGTGACAATGAGACGGTCACAGGTCGGCTCAGTAGATCGGGACGTGAGCGAACACATACCGGCGTTCGCTCGCCTCTCGATCCTGTCACGGTTCTCTGTCGTGACAGGGGAGGGGCTGGATTCCCCCCTCCCCGCTCTGATCCGCCAGCGCTGACTGGCGGAACGGACGGGGGGGGGGGCGGGGACAGCTGGGTCTGCCTCTAGATAGGCAGAGCCAGCTGCCAGATCCCAGCATAATTGTCGGCATCCGCTTCAGCTGCGGCGTTTCAGTATACCGTGAGCCACAGCTCGCGGTATACTGAGCCTAGGGTGACGGGAGGACGCTAGTTTGTGTCCTCCTGTTAGCCTAAGGAGAACTATGGGGAAAAGCCTTAACCCCATAGTTCTCCTTTAATGTGACACTGTTGCTTACAACATGGTCACTTACATCAATGTAATAAAAGCTCCCTGCAGTAAGAGCTGATGAATATTTTCCTCATACCAGGTCCAGTGAAGCCAGGTACAGCACTCTGGTATTCTCCTACACTCCAAAGACATGCTGGTAGGTTAACTGGCCATAGAATGATACTCTACTGAGCACTTGCAAGATGGCCGCCTCCCCATCTACCTCAACGACAGATAAAAGCTGCAGAGGTTTCAGCATTTAAGCCTCCATGACTGAAAGAACTGAAAGAATGAAAGGGGTGGGCCAGGTATATTTAAGCTGGGGAGGAAAGAGCTAGATAATGCTGAATGCCCTCCAGTGGGCATTCCTAGGCAGACTGCATACTGTTCCCTACTCCGAACCCCCTCCCCCCCCCCAAAAAAAAAATGAAGATTGGCTTTGGATAGCCTTTAGCACCTGTGATACCTTAATGCACGTTTTCACTTTCAACAGGGTTTAGGTCGCAGGCTAAAACATTCTTCATGTTGGTGCCTGGCTCCTTGTGTCTGCCGTTTACACTAAACACTAAATGGGTATATCTATAAAGCAGTAAATGTGACATTCACCAAGCATTCACTGCAGGTCAATCTTCCTGGTGCGTGTGTTTTAATAGACAGTGATTGATAGAGCAGTAGTGAATGGTGAGTGTCACATTCACTGCTTTATAAACATGCCCCTATGGGTCAGCAATGCGTTTCACTCGAGAATTCCACCACCGACAATGTGAGCCAAAGGCTGTTTTTATATCCAACCCGACAGCCTCACTAACCTGTTCAGTTCACTAACCTGCAGTCTCTGACTATCTCCTCTAGTATGTGTGCGGTCTTTGACAGTCTTCTTTAGCATTATGTACACTGGATATTATGTGCGGCCCTTTGTAAGGGGCCACAGGAGAGGCCCCCTATACCTCATAAACTGACAACCAATGCCTTATATACACTACATTTCTACATCTGACACTAGTATCACTTCTGGACGATAAGCAGAGATAATCCGAGCACACCCACGCCTGCAATGCTAAATCAAAAGCAGCTTTCTACTGATGATACATAAAATCGAAAATTGCAACAACATGGCCAGATAAAAAAAAAACCTCGGAGGACTCATACAACGCAGAGCGCTGCACCAGAATATATTTGTGGCATGGATCACATTCTCATTTCTCAATTTAAATCTGAACTTTCACTTACAGTTTAACAGAATGGGGAAGGGATCAAAAAAACAAACCTGTAAGGTTTTAATTGCAGCCTGACTGAGGAGATTTAAAGGTGCCCATACGCTGGCCGAATCTTGGGCGGTTTTTAATGTACCGGCAGAAATTCGCACAGTGAGTGCGGCAGTCGGCTCCCTTTCAGCCGGCATTCCTCGATCGGCTGATCAAAGGAGCCGGCTGGAAAATCTTCATACGATCAGAGCCAGTGTTCTATCGAAAGCTCCAACTCATCGAAATCTCCAACTACCTCACTTCCGGTGCTCAGAAAGACCGGAGCTCTGTACAGTTGCGGTGCTCATGCGCGCATAGCGTTTTCAGAATACTCGTCAAGTTTGCCACCTGCTGAATATTGCTAAAATGCAGCTGTACAGCGCTCCGTCAGTCTTTGTGTTTTGCAGTATAACGCCGTCTGATGGAGATCTCCAACTTGCAAGTACCCGGCAGTGAGTTAGTTGGAGATTTCGACGAGTTGGAGCTTTTGATAGAACACTGGCAGCCAGTGAGCTGCCCTCTCCGATCGGGTATTCTGACAGGAGCTGGCCGCCCGTCAGAATACAATGCAAACAGCGGCGATTCCTCGATCGACGTGCTGTTTGTGTTGATGGAGGAATTGTGTCAATTTATGCCTCTTTCCCTTCACTTTTCAAAAATTGCAGAAATTGTTTTTTTTCCAAATCTTTTTAATTGTTTTTGTTTTTTTCCTCTCTTCCTAAATCCTTGCCTAGACTTTCCTCTGCTTCCTGCTAAGCCTGCGTCACACATCCCAGGAGGCAGTGGTGTTTCACTTATGAGGTCATGCACATGCACAGATACACTGAGGGTCTTTGCTAGGCCCCACAGACCGGTGGCAAGCCTGCACATGTGCGAGATCCCCACATTTCCTGCCCATGTGCAAATGCGCTGTGGGTCTCTGCCAGGAAGATCCCAGCGTTTTCCAAGCCAGGCAGTGACCCACAGCATGTCTGCGAATGCGTAGGATCTCCTTTCCAAATGGAAGCGTGGGAGCAGAGAACCTTAACTACAAGGAAGATTTTAGGTGGATATGGTGTACTTCTTCAGGAAAACACATTAAAAAAGAACTATGGGGTAAGTGTTTTTCCCCATAGTTCTCTTAAGGGTTACGGGAGGAAATATACTAGCATCCTCACGTGACCCAAAGCTCAGTATATTGCGAGCTACAGTTTGCGGTATACAGAGACCACCGCAGCCGGGGCGGATCCCGACATTACTGTTGAGATCCACCCAGCTGCGTGAGTGACAGTGGGCTCTGCCTATCTAGAGGCAGAGCCAGCTGTACCCGCCCCCTTCCCCTATGTGTTCGCTCACTTTCCGATCTATTGAGCCGACGTGTGACAGTTTCATTTTCACACGTCGGCTCGAACTATGAGGATTTTCACTCACCTCATAGTTCTCCTTTAAGCAAATGTTAAAATAAAAACACCTTTTGTCAAGAGCTGCCTTCGTTTGCGGCACAATAGCAACGCAAGGCAGCGTAACAGGCCTTGGTCCCTTTTGTGAGACAAATTCTGATTGATTAGTATGGACCAATGATCTTAGCACATCAATGTTCCCTTTACCAGATGGGTGGCTAGTCCATTCTTCCAAACAAGATAGAAAAACTGCGGACAACAAATGAGAGACAGACATCGGCAGTTTTCATTCTCACGCAGCTCTCGCAAAGTTCTGTTAGGATCTGAGTAACAGAAGCATTTCAGCATTCCCGCTCAGCGCAGCGAAATAAAAGTAAAGCGTTTAGATTCGCATACAGTCCTGGCCTGGACCTGCTGCTTTCCATTACAGACACCTCGGTGAGCACCATTTGGCAAAGCCCAAACGCACTCTACTTCCATCTCGTACTGCTGAGTGTGCAGGTTCAATAGTTCACCCCGCTCGGCGGAGTATAAATCTGGAGCTATTACGTCCCCTTATTACCGATGCAGCCCTGCAAGAACGATGAGATTTCAGTGTGATAGGAAATCCCAGGATGGGGCCTGGGCTTAGAAGATTGGTTCGCACGGGAAAATGAGCCGTTACTCCAGGCCCACTAAGCTACTAAAACCATCGAAACACTCCAGTCGATAATAAAAATGGTTACATCACAGAGAATGTAAGATGTATTGGATTAATCAATTTTATTAACCTTCTATATACAATGGCTTTGATAAAAAGATGCTCATCCTAAACCAGGATACCCACATACTAATCTTGTTTTTATTTTGGATTTGATAAAAACCTTCACTGGTATATGGAATCATTTTTTGGGACTTGCCAATTGACACACTTCAGTTATGCAAATTGTGAACATTTTTCTATAAAGTTTCCACATATTTTGTCCGCTGCCTACCGCAAAAGATACAACCCCACTGGTAAATTCCAACCTGTCTTATCATTTCCTTTCCAGCTCACCTTCAAGCCTCCAGTCATTATTTCTGAAGATCTCCATATTGTGCGAAAAGTGACAGAAGCATTGGTAGGGCAGACTCTCGCCCTGGAGATCATCCGAGTAGGTGGCTACTTTGTGGTGGCCCTTTGGCGTTGGCAAACTCCTAATATCCCGATGGGTCCTCACGGTGCACAGAAATGTCTCTATCATCAAAATAAATATCAGCTACACTATTGACAAAAAATAGAATCAAAAGTTTGATCACTCTATCAAATTGCGATGTGTATGCTTACCGTTAAAGTGACAAAGTCAGCAATTTTTTCCCCCTTCCCAATCTTGCTATAGGGACTTACCTTAAATGACGGCTCTTTATTCGATCATCTTCTTCTTTACTGTCCTTTTCAGCTGTCCCTCCAGCGCTGGTGCGGTTTTCCGATGCAGCGCTGACTCCTCCTCTTCTCTGATGTCCCACAGAGTCTGTGCGGGTGCACGGTGCACCATAGACTTACCTTGTGTCTCGCCTCGTCTCCCGGCTGAACATCTGAAGTGCGCATGTGCCCGCCCTAAGATCCTTTGCGGGCGCCCGAGACTCTTCAGGTGTTTGGACGGGAGCGTGCAGCGAAGACACAGGTAAGTTTAAACCCTTTTTAAAAAAATGTTTTTGCATATGTCTACTGCTTGCTAGCAGTAAATATATGCAAAACCGCTGAGGGTTTAATAACCAACCACAACAGTTTCCTGGTTTCAGAGAAGCAAACAATAAAATTGGTTGTAGAATTCTACTAAATATGCCATTTCCAGTAGCAACGAGGTGCTTTCAAATTGATTTCCACCCCATTTGCCATAATTTGGTGACTGGATACTGCAAATCGGAAAAGTAGGACAGGTTGGCACTGGCACACCATAGTGATTGTCCACAGATGATATATAGTTGGTGATGTGCAGCATTGCAAAGTTGGGCAGTCAGCTGTCATGTACAGAAAGGCCTTCAAAGCCACTTGAGGGTGGAACCGAAGGGGAAAAATAAGGTCTGGAGTGCCACACAAGAAGGCTAGAGTTCAAAATTGTTTATTCTACATTAACACAATTTGTAGGTGCAGCCAACACATTTGTATGGGGGGGAAGGGTAGCAGAACTGCCCCCCTTAACCAGGGCTAAATGTTTATCATTAACTATATGGCTATGCTATGGCCCATATAGCCATATAGGGTAGCCAATCGCCAAAAATCTGAGTTTTTAGGTATTGGAAAGGGCTGTTGGTTGAAAGCTGATTGAAAGCCACCAAATTGCCAGAAAAAGTGCAAGTCTATAGCCACCATCTGGGCTCTCTCGGCTGCTTGATTGACAATTCCTGCAACTAGCAGAGAGCTTTGCAGCAAATGCAAATGATTCTAATCGGCTACATGGGTGGCTGAGTCCAAAACCAAACCCAAGAATGTGACGTTGCCCCATAGTCTGCAGTCCAGGGCAGCCCGTGTCTAAGTCCTTAGTGCACCCTGATTACACACATACAGCTCTCTTCCTGCAAAGTTAAATCCATTCGTGTAGCAATCACAGATTTTATGTCTGCAAAGCTCAGCGATGAACGGCCTCTTTGTACTTTACAGCACTGTATAAAAAGAAAGAGACATAAAACCCATTTCCTTTCAGTGGAAATTTTCCACCTGCGTTTCAGCGTTAGGTGAATGGCGGTATTATTCCGGCAGACCCTAATTCCTGCCGCTCGGTTACAGTACCCCCGGACACATGTTATCGCCTGATTGCTCTATCTATACAGACACTTGGCACCGGGCAGCGGTGATTTCCTTAAGGCCGCTGTTGGTCACCCTCCAAAACGTCCATCACTTGGTTAAAGGCCTGACACTGTACGCCGTGCTGGGCCATCGCTTGTCGTGTGCGCACTTCATGATGTAAAGAAATAGAGGAGACGCTGTGAGGAAGCTTAAGGATCGTTAGAAGAGGTGGACAATGTTCTTATAGAACGCGTACAAACTACTGTAGTCACTTGGTCGGGAAAT
>NW_017306394.1:843721-847365 GCF_000935625.1 Nanorana parkeri
GCTGAATCAAAGACTGAGCAGAGATTGGGCTTGGTCTTACCATACATAGCACAATAATTGCAAGCAAAGCAAACGAGCTGTACTTGCAACAACCTGGACACATAGGGTTTAACTCTGAATAAACTACATGCAAGTGCATACATATAAAAAATGGAGTCACGTCTGGTAAATAGATACCAAACATGTCAAGCCTTAATATTGCGTGCTTCCGTGAAACCGCAAAAAACTACAATACCCAAAATGTCCCATAGGTGATGCTTTAAATGCTTTTACGGCTCACCAGTTTAGTGCTAACAGTGATTGATGGGCCTAGAATTATTGCTCGCGCTGACGCTCACGACTATATGTAACATGTGTGGCGCGTGTGTGTAAACAGCAATCGCCGGCTGTTTAAATACAAGCAATCAGCCGCAGCAGCAGCCGTGTTCTTGGTATAACCACTTCCAGCAGAGGACGTACATTTACGTGAACCTGCTGGAAGTAGTTAATATAGTAATGATCTAAAGCCTTGGTTCTCAACTGGTGGGTTGTGACCCAAAAGTGGGTCCCCACCCCGTGTTCAGTGGGTCCCCATGTGCCCTCATTTTCTAGGTGAGAGTTTCCCCCGCCTCCCCCTAGTGAAGGACGGTCAGTTCTCGCACCAAGCAGCCATTCAAAATATGCTGCTCGGTGCTGAGTGTCAGCTTGAGGTGGGCTGGGGGTATGGCCGCGATGGAGCTCCATCCATACTTGCCATTTCTTACAGCTCACTCGCGTACCCTGTAGAGGTGCCTGGACTGGAGTGACATCACAATCTGGCTGCTGGCACCTCTACAGGGTGTGTAAGGAAGCTGTACAAGTGGATGCACATTTGGATGGAGCTCCATCACAGCACAGCAGCCAACACTGCGTTCCATTACAGTGTAACTTGGATCACAACTTAATGACCAATGACAAATGTGGGTCTTGAGGTTACACAGGTTCAGAACCACTGATTTAAAGCACACTAGAGACTCCATAGATAAAATGGCTGATATGAAAGAGGAAATGGAGGGTTATGGGCTGGCCTAGTTAAACTGTTATTTGTATCCCAATAAAATGTTGTAGGGGGTTTTGAAAGAGGTGGTTCATGCCAAAGAAACGCACAAACATTGTGCATCTGAAAGAATTTTGCATGGAGAAATTTTGCATATAACAAAAACCTGGTGGGCAGGTGTGCAAAACACTTTCAATAAGTAATTTTTGCTAATGTTGGCAGTACAAGCTTCTGACGCCAAGGGTATATTTACTTTTTCCACAGTACATCATTGCATCTACTGATATCCTTTATTAAATAGATAAATGAAAAGGCAAATATCCATTGTGGTTTTATTGAAGTAGATCGCTTTTATCACTTTGAATGAAGATCTGATGTTTGCCTGTTCAATCTATGTTGTAAAAAGTCAACAATTTCCATGGAGTGTCCTTACTTTTTCACATGACTTTGGCACTACATATCCTAGATCTGTCCATAGGTTTTGGTAGCTCCAAGCCTTTAGGGTAGTACTGACATATGGATTAGCAAATTTCTGGTTACGCCCTTGATCAAGTATAATTAGTCATGTCAACCATTAAAACTAAAACCAGGGATTAAAACATTAACACCTAAATCTACTTTATGGGATGACAGATAATCATTATGATATTACAAAGTCAAACACCATTGTGTATTCTAAGCCAAGTGCAGGAGGCCATCTTTTTTTATTTTACTCTTAAGGTAGAGTAGGGAATAGTTAGAAAAAAAACCCTAAGTTTCTTTGTCATACAGTATGTGTCCCATTTGGGAGATTTCCATTCACTTAATTGCAATACTTATTGAGTACAAAGAACAGAGAGACCAAAAGTAATTCGACAAGCTGATTCATCCTGGTAAGGCAGTTCACGTGAAACAAGGCTCGACACCAGTGAGTACCCAGAATGTGACCCTAAGCATATACATATATGGAAATACCAAACCAAATGGTGAGAGTCCAAAATCGCTTTTATATTTTTTCATAAGACATGAGCCATTTTTATGAGTATCCATGAGAGACATTCCTTCCACTGACCACCAATGTAAGGGAACACTTCTTCAATGACCACCAATCTAAGGGGACATTCTTCCCACTAACCACCAATTCTTCTCCACTGACCACCAATGTAAGGGGACACCTCTTTCAATGACCACCAATGAAAGAGGTTACTTCTCTGCTGACCACCAATGAAAGAGGTCACTTCTCTGCTGACCACCATAGAAAGAGGTAACTTCTCTGTTGACCACCAATGAAAGAAGTCACTTCTCTGCTGACCACCATTGAAAGAGGTAACTTCTCTGCTGACCACAAATGAAAGAGGTAACTTCTCTGCTGACCACCATTGAAAGAGGTCACTTCTCTGCTGACAACCAATGAAAGAGGTCACTTCTCTGCTGACCACCAATGCAAGAGGTCACTTCTCTGCTGACCACCAATGCAAGAGGTCACTTCTCTGCTGTCCACCAATGAAGGAGGTCACTTCTCTGCTGTCCACCATTGAAGGAGGCCACTTCTCTGCTGACCACCAATGAAGGAGGTCACTTCTCTGCTGTCCACCATTGAAGGAGGCCACTTCTCTGCTGACCACCATTGAAGGAGGCCACTTCTCTGCTGACCACCATTGAAAGAGGTCACTTCTCTGCTGACCACCAATGAAGGATAACACTTTGCTGACCACCAATGAAAGGGGTAACTACTTCCCCACTGACCACCAATGAAAGGGGTAACTACTTCCAGACTGACCACCGGTGGAAGGGATCACTTCTCCACTGACCACCAATGAAAGCGGAAACTTCAATAATCAACATTGTAAGGGGACACTTCTCCAATGACCACCAATGTAAGTGTATACTTCTCCACCAAACACCAATGTAAAGGGACACAAAGATTTTTTTTTAGTGTCTGTTTTTCTTTTCTGGACATTATTATTATTCATTTTATGAATTTTCCATCAAATAATTTTGACATATAGAGCATGGTAGATGTGGTCTGATCAGCTGTTAGATGACAATCACAAAGGGCAGGGCAGGCAGCACTAAAACCGACACGCTGTTCAGGGTTTTCAGTTAAGACTCACCACAGTAGTGGGATTATAGGTATATTTCATTAGTAGCCCTTGACATAACCTGTCAGCATGCAAGTGCTGTGGTATTCCCGCGACTGACTGAAGGCCCCTGCTTGAAACAATCACATCTTGTTCAGACATGTCGCCTCGTGCAAGTCCTGTCAACATGACATAATCAGCTTTATTCACCTGAGCGGAGGGGGAGTTACTGACGTGATATTTAAGATGGCCAATTCCACAAAATTACTTCTCGTCAGCCATAAAATTAGCGGCTGCCAATCTCAGCGAGCAGACAGGTGGCGCTTAGAGGGAGCAATGACAATAAACGTTTGTTGCTGACCTCGGTAATGCCGACGTGCGTTGTTACCTTGATCACTGTTATTAGTTTTAATTCTCCACTGCCGCTGGAACTTTAAATAACAATTAAATGTTAAAATCGTGCTCGGGTAATCTCCATCTCACCTGACTCAAAGGAAAGGTGAACGGAATTATTTTGTGTTTCTCACAGACATTTGTCTGTTTTAAGAAAGGGGGGGGGGGCTAATTAA
>NW_017306394.1:848034-882287 GCF_000935625.1 Nanorana parkeri
AAAAGAGGGGGGGGGGGGGCTAATTAAAATGCATGAGACTCTTAAAATGAGAAGCTGTTGAAATCTCTACCTGCAAAAAAATTAACTCTTAACTTTTCCTTGCAATGGAAAAGCAGCCAATAATGGGGCCAATAATGGGTATGTGAAAGGGTTTGATACCTTGATAAGTTTTGTGTCCCATCCCAGAACCCCCCCCTTTTACAATGCCAAGTGATGGCACGGCTTATGCTTGTGCCATGGGAGCAGACCAATACCTAATTCCATGTAACTTTATTCTGAAGCTTTTTGGTATAAGAGATTCAGTACTGGGTTAAATTGCATTGTCTGCTTGCTACTTTTCCTGTGCCTCCCACTGCTCTTTCTTTTGAAAAAATGGACTTTAATGCAGACGTCTTGCAATAAACATATAAACAGATGGAGGCTCTTTAGCAAAGTTCAGCACTGTAGGCGTTACGTCTCGGCAGCAGCCATTTTGACTGAGGCCTAGCGGACAGAAGTGCAGCCCAGGAGAGGCCAAGACATCTTTCTTCTTTTGACAAGGGAAGAGGGGAAAAGGAATAATGGTCCATAAAATGAAGATGGCTTTCTTGACAAGCCTCACATACCGCCTAGTCAAGGCTTGAAAAGCGTTCTCAGCGAACAGATGCCGGCAGTCACGAGACATTTCAGTCTCTATCTCTTGTGTTTACATGACATCACTCTCTGGCAAGCTGCAAAATAGCCGGACTGTTTGAATCTTCACCCTTAACAGCAGTGACAAACACAAGGCCCTGCAATCTGGTAATTAATTCAAGCAAAATTGAGATTCCACTCAGGGTCTGCATCCTTCTATGCTCTTCTTTGTCAGCCAATGGCACAGCAACCGGAAAAAGCCATTCACTTAACAGTTAGAAACAAAAGGCTGAGCCGGCCGGGGAGGGTTTTTTTCTTCTTCTTTCTGGAAGAAATCCAAGAGTCGGAGGAGCTGGGATGTGAAGGGGGAAGAGCTGCCACAGGCATCCGGAAGGAGGTTTGGGTCTTGTATTTTGGCAGATGTAGTGTCCAATCATGAAGTAGTTTATTCAAGGAAGCATCCCATACCTGTATCCTGAATGGGCAAAGTGAAAGGCTCTTCTGATAGGACACCCTCAACCCACCCACTTACCTTCTGTGCTGCTCTGTTGATCTGCGGGCCTGCGGGCCCTTTACTTCCAGGTATGGGGAGCATGAGATATTTCTTTCCTCCAAGGAAGCCGTGCTTAGGCCTGAGCGACCAATGGCCAGGCTCAAACACTGTGACATTGGGGGAGAGGGTCACTAGCCTTCAATAAAAGGCACGCAGTAAGAGATTACTTTAGCCACTTGAGCCTTGGGTGCCATTTTGAAATGGCAAAGGGACATTGGCAGTTTGTCCCAGTGCCATTTTATAAGGGCACTGGACTCGGTGGCTCCTGAGGAACCCCTCCAGCACTTGCATTGGAACCACAGAATGTCAGTAATAGCTGGGACCCAGCTCTAAGCCCATGAGCTAAATCAGCCAGCTGCTGGGCTTCCAATCGTTCTATAGATCGTTCCATACGGGCAATCTGTAGAACAGAATGTCAGCTCAATGATTCTAGATTGGAATTGGAGTGACGTTACAGCACTTCCTATAAGTACCGAGACTCAAGCAGAACTGCTGCTAAAACCATTATCGAGATCAAGCAATTTGTGGCATAATGATTGGCAATGATTGTAGTAAAAATGATTGCTGGTGATGCAATCAAAAACATTTTTTTTCACCATAAATAAGTACATTTAAAGTACTTTTGGTGTCAATGATGAATTAGATGGTGTGAAGTATGAATTACAAGTGTAAGTAATAGGTACAAACTCACCTAAAACAGGTCTAAATACGAAGTGATAAATGAAAATTTCTTACAAAAACTGGTTAATTCTATTTTAAAAGACATGTATTTTTAAAAGCAAAAGTGTGTGTGAATGTTTAGGCTGATTTTATAATGAGAAATCTTGGCTGGGTGTTTACAACTAAAACCAAAGACAGGCCTCCATTAGTCTCCAGATATATAACTTTCGCTTTCCTAAAATAATAGGGATTTTTGCACAGTAAGGAAAGGTGGCAGATTGAACAAAATACTGCATGAATAAAAATGGTGTAAAAAACTTAAGACATGTAGTATTATGGTAAACTGTAGCAAAACCAACATATGCCTCTCAAAATTAAGGTAAGTTTATTTGATAGGTTTCCAAATTTAAACTAGACCTAGAATCAGAAGTAGTTTTTTTTTGTCTAATAAAGAAAAAATATGATACAATTACATGCGGTTAGGAATCAATCACTATCCCTTATACTGGACTGAGCCTTTAACTCGATCATTTTGTTTCCAGGTATGAAGCAAACGCTGTCCAGTAAGGTTGCCACCTGTCTGAGATTCAAGTCTTGTATGTGCTTTATCCGTGTTTCAGGCGAGCTGAATCTCAGGGAGACAGGGGCAGCCACAGGGTCCTGGTGTTCCTGCTCGCATGCAGCCGCACTTCATGCACAGTACGGGTGTAGGCCTACGGTGTGACTGGGCTCTGATGGTTCGCACATTTACAATCAATATCTCTCCCTCTCCCCCTCATATTCTCTCTCTCTCTCTCTCTCTCTCTCTCATACACTCCAATCTACTGCATGTGCAATGCTAAATTGATACAATCAGAGCAGGAGTGTTCGGTTTGCGCTTGAAGAAAAGGTGGCAACCCTACTGTCCGTCTTCTCTAAAAGTTTATTCAACAGCTGAAAAGAACTAAGTTACCAAAGAAAATTGACAGAAGATGGATGCCGATCGGCCACTGAACTTTCCTCTTTCGCGTATTAAACGGGCCTGTTAGAATTTGGTGAAGAGTTTCCAGCCATGAAAGGAAGCGCTGCCAGCCTGCGGTTATTAACGGGCAGCATGAATTAATCTGTGTAAATCTCGAGCACACAACTTACAACAAGGCCACACAGTGAACGGAGAGAGTTTGAAGGACCTTGTCTCCGCTCACACGCCACAAAACAAAGCTCATATTCACAGGCAGACAGTGAATTGTGTCTTCACACAAGCTGCCTTGGCTGGGAAAAGGAGATGTGGGACGCACTCTAATTTAAGATATTAAATATTACCACCCAAGGAGTTAACCCATTAGCCCGATATCTACAAGTCAATGACATATGGACAGTAGACTTCTTCGTGCACTATTCTTCTTTCACAATAAATGAGGAAACCTGCTCCAAATCATCCAAAATGAGGAGAACCCTCCATTCTGATGAATCCTTGATGGTTGTGCATGAGTACCTACAAGATCTATTTATATAACAATGTGTCAATGCACATTCTTTATGGGATGAATCAGTTAGTACTACTGTCGAGTAAACTGACACACACTGACGCTACTTACTTTGGTCAGGGCATCTAGGCTTCCATGACTTCTCGCACAACTAAAAGTTAGCTCTAGGTTAGCTGAAACATCTCCTTTTTTGTAATATAACTCCATTGCTTTCCTACAGACGGTCCCCCTTGGATTGCAGTGGTCGCCAAATCATTCCCCCGGTCAGGGAGGGCACATCACATTAGTTTAGTCAAGCACTGGAGGTACAAACTATACACTGACCTCCCACAAACACAAAGGGCCCTCCATCACAGCCACAACAAACAGCAGCCATATTGTCCTGAAGTGCCCGAGGTGAACTTGTAACCAAACTCCCTGATTACTAGGACCGCTGGTGACTTCTGAAATGGCAGCACATCACTAATTGACCCGAATCATTAACCTCGCTCAAATACGTCTCCTCTGTTTAGATGTGAAATGTACAACATGCAGCCTGAACAATGAGTCACTGACCTGATACTGGAAAGGACAGCTTACAGCACTGATGTCCAGCTCATTATGGACGCGAGAGTTTGCAGCCATTCTGTAGCCTGGGGCAAAACTGCGAGAGGCAGCCCCCAGCACATAGCTTTCTTCTACAGATATAAACACATAACCACAAAATACACGACACCGAGCAAAAGGCATCGTTATTTACCCAGACATATGGAGTATCCACTTCATGCTGCATGTGATCACAGTTGGCGAGAAACTTTCACATTTATAGCCCACTGCACGAAAGAAATATGCAATACTGTAAGTGTAAAGGGTTAATACCTGTAAAGATAATGCTCAGTATATGAATTCCATTTTCTATTTATTTATTTATTTTTATTTCACAGGCTTTTATGTCGTTCTCCACATTTAAATGCAGTTCAAGCTGTCCATCTATAATAGTCGTTAAAGGGGTTGGGACAAACCATAGAATGCTGCTGGGGTGCTTATAACAATCAGTTAATATTTATATATAGGGATGCACTGATACCAAGTACAGTACTCGGTACAAGTATAAGTACAAGTACAGATACTTTTCAAGCTCCAAGACTAGACTGGAGAAAAATTCTAAAGTTAGGAGGCAGCTGTCATTAGTAAGGAGCACACGGAGCTCCTGGGATTTGTACATCTCTGTTTTAATGTATGATTGTGTTTTTATAAATAAAGGGAGGCACCGATACCAGTTTTGCGAGTACAAGTACTGGTACTTGCCCAAGTACTTGCAAGTACGAGCACTGATACATTTTTGTTTATTGTCATGTGACAGTTTTTCTAAAACAATACAGACTAATGATTTCAGGACAGTGGTGGAGCGCCAGAGCCAGGTCCCAGCTGCAACCGCTGCAACCCTGGTAGTTCTCATAAAAATGCCAAGTAGCAGGGGTGCGGGTTCTCACCATTGTGACATGTAGTATTTATTTCCTATGTCCTGGCTCTCAGCCAGTTCTGCACTGAACACATGTGAATGGAGTTCATTTTTCATATTAGAATTTCTGCACTTACGCAGCACATCATGAGAATGTTTGCCTGTTGCTTCTGTGATTGCCAGGCCGGGTACCTCTCCGTCCTACACAGGGGGGGCCGGACCCCTGGGAAAGGACATTTCTAGTGTTTGAGGGCTGGGAGAGAACGGTGAGAACTGGTGGGCAGAATAGAAAAGAGAATGCAGGAGAGAGATACACAATGGAGCCCATTTATAAACACTGTAGCAAAAGAAATATGTAAAATGTAACGTCCGTGTTGGTCAGAGAAAATGAGGGGAAGGGGGATCCAAAAATGTAGGAATGTCACCAGATACAGGAGATGAGGAGAAAAATCCTACAATGGGGACAGCTGGTGCTAGGATAACTCCCGTCAGATATCCTTTATCCAAAAAATGTAAATGTATTTTGTTAAATTGGATTTTATTTTAAATCGAATGCATTTCAACCATCATTGCTATTACTTATATTTAGCTCATTATACATTTCATTTTTATTTTTTACATGTTAACCCTGATGGGGGAAATCCCCCACCCCCCCTCCATTTGCATGCATTTACATGTGTTTTGGTGCATTCCAGACCAGAAAAAAAATGCAAGGAGCACTTATTTTTTTTAAGGTTCTTGAACTGAACACAATGGTGTGAACTACATTCATTGTTTACCATAGGAATGAATAGGTATGCGTTTTTGTAACAGATGAAAAACATTCTGGTCTGGATCTGGTCTGGAGATGGTGTGAACAAGCCCTAAGGGCCCATTCACACCACATCATCTCCAGACCAGACCAGATTGTTTCCGGACCCAAAATGCATCCTAATGTACCCCTATGCTATTTCTGGCCTCTCTTCACACCAGTGCAGTCCGTTCCAGTTCAGACCAGAAAAATACTGAATGTCTCATTTTGTCTGGTCTGGAATGCACTGGAACGCATCAAAAACACACAAAAAACGCATACAAATGCGCTGGAACACACCTGAGAGCCCATTTTAACTTTAAAAAGTTTATAAAAAAAACAACAGCTCCGGAACGTGCGAAAATCGCGGCAAAAATGCAATGTAGTGCATTCCAGATCTGGTCCACATCTAGTCCGGGAAATGGTGTGAACCCAGCCTTAATCCTTAATCCCCTCCCATTAGAAGTCCTCAGTCTGTTAGCCGGCATCATTCAACCCACTTCCTCTAAGCCAAGGTCATTCTGAACCCACCCCCAGACTGTGATTGGACAGTGAAAGGAAAAGCAGCACAGTGATGAGCTCATCTCTCTGTCACTCTGCTTTCTCCTTCTAGTAGCATAACTCTTATCACATGAACTGGCTGGCTCATTGTACTGCTGCTTCTTCTCCTGCTCTAGTCCTGCTGTACAGGCACTGCAAGAGGCTGATAGCAGTTCAAACTTAGCTACCTGCACTGCTTGCATTCAAAATATACACTCTATGATGAATTGATTACAGAGCTACTTTGGCTTGTGTTTTTTTTAATCTGCCTAGAATGTATCTAGGCATTTTTTTTTTTTTTACAGTTTTGGGGGCAGTTGGAAAGGCTTAGAACCCCTGTCAGTTATTTTCTGCTGTCTCTACCCTCTCTGGTGAGGTCCCCACAGAGACACAGACAGCAAGTGGCACTGACATGGATGAAACATTGCACAACCTCAAACAATTCATCCCCACACAGCTACCTCCTCATGTATCACTGGCCCCTCCTTTTTAGAATGTAAGCCCTCAGGGGAAGGGCCCTCCTTATCATCTTGTCTTGAATTGTATTGTGATTGTAATGTCTTCCTTATATTGTAAAGCGCTGGCCCAGTCGGTGCACAAGACACTCAAGTCAATTGCATCAATTGGAAATGTTGACCCAGACTAATCCTCCAAGCCTTGTCAAAGAGTATGGAGGAGCAAAAGTGTCTGGGCCAAAAAAAGTGACAGCTCGAAAAATGTGCATTTAATTTTAATTACACAGGAAAAAAAATTATATAAACTAAGATTTATTTTTAGAAAAAAATGAACACCGTCTGTCCAGCTCGGATTGCCAAAACAATGCCAAGCGAAGGGCCGAGATGACAGGAGTGAAAGAAGCCAGAGCTTAGCGCAATCAGTGTCAAAACTCTTAGTATTATTTTCAAGCATAATTACAACGTGACAATTACAACGATGGGGGACAGAAAGAAAACACTTAGCACTGGCCCATAAATCATGTCAGGGGCTGATGGAAGCCACAGGAAATGGGGATAATGGTTCACATAAGAGGGCAGAAGAGAGGGCATTTTTCCTTTACTTAGACAAACATGGGACGGGCTTCAGGTTACACGCTCTCCACATTAATCAACAAAACTTATATGGATTTTGTTTGTGTATGATGCTATACAATTTATTTATATTACACAAACAATTAAAAAGACTGTATGTGTGTGTGTGAACAAGTTCAATGTAGAATTCAGAGGCCGGGGAACCATGATCAGAAACTAGAGGTGCACCGAAATGAAAATTTCAAAAGCGTCATGCACCCCTGGTACAGGCTACAAGCTGCCTTGCCGATACACATTGCGCAGGCATGGCCCATTGTTGTCACTATCGGGAAGATGGTCCAAAGCACCTGACGCTGGAGTATGTGAGGACAGCAGCACTGAGATGTGTAGAAGGATGAAAAATGTAAACAAAGAGTATTTCATAAAAATATATTGACTATTGTTTATGATACACAAGGGTTAAAGGAGAACTATGAGGTGACTGATTTCCACTCATCCTCATAGTTAGAGCCGACGTGTGATAAAGAAGCTGTCACAGGTCGGCTCTATTGATCGGGAAGTGAGCAGAAACATGCAGACGTCCGCTCTCTTCCCGGTGTGCATCTAGTCAAATCTCTTACAAAATTCAACTTAAGGAGCACAGAAAAATGTTGTTTCCCTTAACATAATAAAAACTTAAAAATAAAAAAAGGCTGCAGGTGTAACTTTTTAAGGCACCCTTGGGACCTTGGCTCCTGAGATTGGTTGCACCCTGCACAAAAATTTATACAGACACATAAGACAAATAAATAGTGAAACAAGTGTATATAAACATTACACATTGTATCCATTTACAAAAATAGACGTTTACAGTATTCACAGGCAAAAAAAGTATTCTACCAAACTCCCTTCCTGCTAGTGTACAAGAAGCTCATAACAGCAGGAACGGCTCAGTTCTGCTCCAGCACTTTAGAATAACAGGACCCGTATGTCGTTGCAGAGTCCACGCCACAATGTCTGCAGCGATCTCTGGTTTATTGAACGCCTGAAAGCGTCACATCTTTCACAGTGCCCCATTTGTCAGAGTATAATTTTCCCCCCCTCCATAGGCTTCATGAAGTGTTTTAGCTGAGGCTCCCAGGACAACCTGCAATAAAGACACTCTTGTTGAAGCCTTTAGCCTTCCGAGGGTTAAGAAAATAATAATTCGGTTAAGGGGAAAAAAAATTGCATATTTCTGTCTCTTTCACGCGGTATTTACAGTGATCTAATCCTGCCGCCTCTGTCTCTGCTAAAAGCACTTGACTAAAAGGAAGGAATTTTGAAGACTAAATACGAGTTCCCTCTGGGAGGCTCAGAAAGTTCATGCAATTGCAGTGCCTCATATGAGAGGCCACTCCAAGTGCCCGAAAAGGCCCTGCCCAATGATGGAGAGCCGTCTCCTCCATCTGGTAAGGTTTTATGAAGCTTGTGACTTATGTAAGCTGACATCATGGCACCGGAAGACTTACTAAAAGTCAAAAGAATGCGAGAAATATAAAGCACCAAGGATATGAAGTGAGTCCAGTAGACAGTATTGCACACATCAGAATATCACATGAAAAACCAACGCGTTTTGGGGTTCACTGTTCTTTCTTCATGAGGACTTATGTGCTAAGATGAGCCAGAAAAATTATGTAATATATGGAACAGTGTCTCCAGAGATCTGCTCCTGTAAGGAAGGATCAGTACATCAGAAGATCAGTGCAGGCTCAAGAGCGTGTACGTACTATGGTTCCTGGCTCTGTGTGCAGAATTATAGGCAAATGTGCATTAGCCAGCAGGTGTGCAGGTACTGTATTAGCATTAATGGACACGTACAATAGAGTGCAAAAGCACACGCATTAGCAGGCTTGCTCAGCATCAAATGGCCTACTCAAACAAATGTGTGCCATGGACAGAATGCTGAGTTGTCTTCAGTTTATTCCGGAGTCCCTTGACCTGATTTATGATCCTGCTTACCTCTGTACAAGCTGGCTTACCTTCCGAATCTTATGCAATTCTGCTTAATACCCTGCACCTCTCTACCAGGTTGTTACCGACCTTGGCTTGCGACCCTGACTCCGCTTCTGGTTCCTGATTTGGTACTCTGCTGCCTGCCTGTTTCCAACCTTGGCTTGCGACACTGCTTCTGGTTCCTGATTTGATACTCTGCTGCCTGACTGTTACTAAACTTGGCTTGAGACCCTGACTATGCACCTGTTACCCAGTCTGGTAGCCCTGTATTTTGGCATTCTTTTCCATGGAAAATCTCTTCAATAGGGACAGACGCAGTAACAAAATCTATTTTTGTTTAGCACTGGAAAAGCTTAAAACATATAGCAGGTTTTTTTTTTACTCTTTGCGATTTGGTGACACTAGGTAACCTCGTTTCTTGTCAGCGATGTCAGATTGTTAGTGAAACAGGGAACATCCTTACGCGGCTTCCCTACTGTATTAAAAAAAAACTTTGGGTTAAGATGCCTTTTACAGAACTTTTAATGAGGTTGTCCTTTAAAGGATAAGTGTGCATTCAAGCAAAGCGCATCTATCCTTTTTTGCTCCTGAACTGTGCTAAAATAGCCCACCTTTCCCAAATGTATACTTAGCTCACAATAGCTTCTGGTGTTTATTTAAAACACACTAGGAGATCTACAGTGCACTGTACACATTTGCACAGTGGCTTCCCATTGAGTTTTAGAAGACCATCTCCCAAAGGCAGAAGAGGCTCACGAGGCAATCCAAAAGGAAACCTATAGGAAGCCTGTGTGCAGGTCTGGCGAGCGCACTAACAATTGGCCAGTAGCATACAAAACCAACAACAGAGGCTGCTGGCATGACTGAGGTAAGCATGAATCGGGGGAAACAATAATAGGGGGGAACAAAAAAAAGGATATTCTTTAAAGGTTTCCCTAATCCTGCTCAGTGGACACCACGCACCTAAAAACGTACCTTCAAGCTTGGAGATCTTCACTGTATGGTCTTCCAAGAACCACACAGTCTTTGCATGAAAAAGTCCCAACTTTGTCCTGTGCGTACTGCTCAAGGGTGCCATTTATTTCTATGGCTGGGTCCATATCATGGGGCCCCCAGCCATCCAGGGGAGTACGGGCCCAGCTTGTTTTTACAAACAATCTTTTTCTATTACTTTGTAGCCAGATATTTTCTGTAGCAAATGTATCTTTCACATGCCCATTGCAACATATTTCTATGTGTGTTCGGAACAAACAACATTTTAAAAGATAGTAGCAGAGTGGAAAACTATATTTTGACACGGCTAACTTTCTGTCCTCTCTTTGGGGTGCATTTTCCATACAATTCTTGTGGTGTATCCCCTGGGGCTGGCAACAGTGTCTGAAGTTTCCTGATGGATTGACTGAAGGACTATATGTAGTATCCAACCAAGACAAAAAAAAAAAACAGGGAGTTTTTCCAGGGTGTCACCAAAACAGGAAGTGAGGGAAAAGCAATCCAGCAGGGATGCATAGTGTAAGAAAACTCTTTCAAGCAAAGAAAAAAAAATCTGGAGTTCCATCAGAATAATTATTATAATTTAATTTATTTATGGACATGTGACCAAGACTACATTCTTCTTCGAAAACACCAAACACTAAAAAAGCAAACAAAAAAATTAAATAAAGATCGAACTGTACAAATTGCACAAATAACAAGCTTTGCCAAATCCGGCATGTTGTTGAGCTTTAAGAAACCTAAATTGATTGCAGACCAAACCCTCAACAGCCCACCCAGGGCAACTGTGCTCCTGCCACATGGGAATGTCATGCAGTGACAAGTGACAGGCGCTGCGTGAGATACAGTTTGAACCAATTAACGTCTTTCAGAAGTTGAAAGCCAAACGCGGGTGTGGGGAATTATTTTTTTAAACTTATTGCTGTACAGATGAAACTTCATGCCTGGTAGGATTGCAATTGTCATACACTTCCGGGAGATGGAAAACAGAAATTATGGTTTTAATCTGGAAGATTTAAAAAAAAAAAAGTGAAAACTTTTTAAACTCTGTGATGTGAAGTCACAGCTTCGTCCACTAACCTTCCTTCGTGCTTGTCTTCTGTGTCATAAAACAAGGCCTGAGGGAGGCAACTTTCATGTGGGAGGCCAGAAATAGATAAGGCTGTATGTGTGACTCAACTGTAACCACTTCTGAGCCAATAACCAGAATATTCATGACGCAAGAGTGTGCCCTCCAGGTATGAATTTCATTCTCAGGCGTTAACGTCACCAAGACTGATTACTGGCCAAGCTAGGCTAGATGGGAAACAACATATCTGACAATTACTAGGTCAGTTGGAGGGATTTGTTGTGAATGGAGTGAGCAAATGGCCGGGATGCATGTGCTGCAGCTCTGTGGCCCCTCCTGTAGCCTTCCTCCCCAATGTGCGCCCTGACTCCCTGCAGCCTTCCTCCGTAAGCTCTGTCCATCCCCTTCCCCTCCACAGCCATCCTCTTCAAGCTATGTGGCCCCCCTGCAACCTTCCTCCCCCTACTCTGTGCCCGCCCATGCAGTCTTCCTCACCCAGCTCTGTGCTGCACCCGCACAGCCTTTCTCCCCCAGCTCTGTAGCCCCCAAGCAGTCTGTCTTCCCCAACTCTGTGGGCCCCCTGCAGCCCTTCCCCTTTTAGTTCTGTGGCTCCCCTCTGCAGCCTTCCTCCCCCCAGCTCTGTGGCCCACCCTGCAGCCTTTTTGCCCTTGTTTCCCGATCCCCATGGGCTGGCTAAGGAGTTACCTGACACAGACTGTAACAGAACCTACCAAGAGGTAGACAGTCCTGCTGCATACCTCTTTTCAGAGCCTGCTCTTCAGCTTCTGGCCAACGTCCTGCAGTAGCTGCTGCTGTTCTGTAGCTTGAGAGCAGGCTCAGGAGGAGATGGCTGCAGTAAGACTGTCATCCCCTTGGCTGGAACTGTTAGGCCTGTGTGACATGCCTTTAAGGGAAACATGCGAGAACTCCAGGCCGCCAGTTGGACAGCCCAATCCTAGACTGTTTTCTACTGGAGAGCGTCAGGAAAGTGGGTTTCTCACAAGCTCGTAATTGTTGGGTGTTGTAAGATGTGTTTTCCTGGGTCCAAATTAGTGGACTTGTGTTCTTGCAACTTTCCTTTATTCCCCTTCATCTTCCCTATCTGTGGAGTAATAAATAACACCGTCATCTATATTAAAACACTACAAATCCTGTTTAAGACTGCTAATAACCAGAAATGTGAAGGAAGCAGAGAAAAAGGAGGTGGGCACCACCTTTGCACAATGCAAAGGATAAAAATGGCATGCACTACATATAGTCTCCCGTATAAAGCGAAATCAACCAAACAAATATTCAAAATATTGCAAAACTAAATAAGTGCGACAAGGGGCACTCTTGTGCTTCACCAAAAAAAAACAAAAAACGAACAATTTGAAAATTCCCAAAAATTATGTAGTAATAATTTTATGTTCTTAAAAAAAAAAAGAGAAGAGGAAGAGTATATTTAGAAGCTGAAACCTCCGGTCACATAAAACCACAACAAGTAAGACGCAGAATTAAATATTGCAGCTAGCTGGGTGGTGGCATCCGTTGCTGGAAACTGACTTTGCAGTGCAAAGAACAAACAAATTAACCTCTTCCCTTCCTTGCTGCTAACAAAAAATGGTTTTAAGCTAAAGATACCTTATCAATGATCATCCAACAATAAAAACTGCAGGTAAAAGCAAAAAGTATTTTAAATGCTTTCTACTTTGCATTTTTTTTTATATAAATGATTTTCTATTGACTTGCAATTTGCTTTTTAACTTGCTAGCAAATTTGACTAGTCCAGGAAGAGTCAAATCCCTAGCACAGCCCCCTCTGTCCTGCCATGTCATACCTCTCCTCTTTATGGCCCAGCACCTACGGCCCCCCCCTCTCCTCCTTACATAACCTTTTATGTGGCTGCTGGGGAAGGAGCAAAGGGGAAATACCATAGAGTGACAGCTCTGAGTCCACTGGAGCTGCTGAAATCCAGGGGCGTCCCGAGGCGCGTCCATCTGATTGAGGCGAGAGGAGGGGACGTTCACCCGGCGGGATGAGGTATGCCGCCAGGTCCCCTCCTCTCTACTGACAGTCCTAGGGTAACAATGCTGCTCCACCACACAGTGAGCACTTTCACCCATTGGACAGGATGTATTACTGGCAGGATCCAGGGCAGGATTTACTCTCTCTGCTGCCGTAAGGCCAGGTTCCTCAATGCGCCTCCCCTGTATGCAGGCTGCATACAAGTGATCTCGGGTAAAGAACAAGCGGCGGCTTCCCCCGCTGTACATTTAGCTTTGCTTGCCCAAAGCAGGGCTGCATGTAGAATACAACTACCTGCCCGGTGCCCAGAACTGCATTTCCTGGGCGTCAGGAGATAGGAATTCCACACCACTGCTGCCCCTCTACTCCCTGCTGCCGGGCCTCGGTTGGCAATGTGGGAAATCCGGCCCTGGCAGGATCACTAGATAAGTAAAAAATAATGCAGCCACCACATCAAAGAACTGGTAAGCAACAACATATACATGTTGTTTTTGGGTTTAGGTAACACTTTAATAGTTAAAAAAAAAAATATTTTGCTGGTGATGTGTGCTGCTGGAAGCTGATTTCTAATAGATTGCGGGTTGTTACTTCAAAACATATCGCACCAGACCACTTCATTTAGTAGAGTTCACAGGACATCAACCTGTAGCTATATAGGCTTTCTTGTGGACTGTCACTATGGAATTCCTGGGTCACTGTGCGGTGTGTCTGTGTGCAACCATTTCTGTTCTGAGAAGCCTCTCTGAAACCATGAGTACCTCAAACCTGACCTCCTTCCTTCCTGTTTCAACCATAAATGAAAGTAAGTTTTACTACACAGCACAAAGCTCACTGTGGTAATTTTCTCAAAAAAACAGAGTAAAAATTAGCCGATCCATTCACTAGATACTGGTGACATAACGGAAACACTTCATATTTATGAGAACACAGCCTATCCCATCACTAAAGACCAGTGACATCACCAAGGCCCCTCATATTAATGAGAACACAGCCTATCACATCACTAGAGACTAGGGCTGCAACAACTAATCGACATAATCGATTATAATCGATGATTGAAAAAGTTGTACATTATACAGTGGTGCAATGCCGAATACCACTAGCTGGTATTCTGCATTGTGCTGTATAATGTACTATTGCTGGGTTTTGTAGTCCTCTATAGCCGGTGCCATTCTGCATTCATTGCTGTATAATTTTACACTTTTCATTTCACTATATTGCACACCACACTTTTGTTTTCTTTTTTACTTCCACCGCTCCAAGCTTGCTCCTGTGATGGACTACACTCAATACAAACTAGTAGTCCATCACTGGAGCCATTTATTTGAATTTATTTTTTATCTGATTAACCGATTAATCGAACTTAATAATCGTCTAACTAATCGATTTTTAAAATAATCGTTAGCTGCAGCTCTACTAGAGACCAGTGACATCACCGAGACCCTTCATATTCATGAGAATACAGCCTATCCCAGCACTAGAGACCAGTGACATCACCGAGACCCCTCATATTCATGAGAACGCAGCCTATCCAATCACTAGAGACCAGTGACATCACCGAGACCCCTCATATTCATGAGAACGCAGCCTATCCAATCACTAGAGACCAGTGACATCACCGAGAACCCTCATATTCATGAGAACGCAGCCTATCCAATCACTAGAGACCAGTGACATCACCGAGACCCCTCATATTCATGAGAACGCAGCCTATCCCATCACTAGAGACCAGTGACATCACCGAGACCCCTCATATTCATGAGAACGCAGCCTATCCCATCACTAGAGACCAGTGACATCACCGAGACCCTTCAAATTCATGAGAATGCAGCCTATCCCTTCACTAGAGACCAGTGACATCACCGAGACCCTTCATATTCATGAGAACGCAACCTATCCCATCACTAGAGACCAGTGACATCACCGAGAGCCCTCATATTCATGACAACGCAACCTATCCCATCACTAGAGACCAGTGACATCACCGAGACCCTTCATATTCAAGAGAACGCAGCCTATCCCATCACTAGAGACCAGTGACATCACCGAGACCCCTCATATTCATGAGAACGCAGCCTATCCCATCATTAGAGACCAGTAACTTCACTGAGACCCTTCATATTCATGAGAACACAGCCTATACCATCACTAGAAACCAATGACATCACCGAGACCCCTCATATTCATGAGAACACAGCCTATCCCTTCACTAGAGACCAGTGACATCACCGAGACCCCTCATATAATGGGAAAACAGCCTATCACATCACTAGAGACCAATGACATCACGAGACCCCTCATATTCATGAGAACGCAGCCTATCCCATCCCTAGAGACCAGCGACATCACCGAGACCCTTCATATTCATGAGAACACAGCCTATCCGTTCACTAGAGACCAGTGACATCACCGAGACCCTTCATATTCATGATAACGCAGCATATTCGGATGGCGCCGGATTAGAGAAGAAACAAAATGTCACCAGCACACAGCAAAAATGTGTCCAAAAGCATGTCTTCATTATTGACAGATAGAGTGCAACGTTTTGGGGGCTCCTGTCCATTCACCAGAGACCAGTGACATCACCGAGACCGTCATCTTCCGGAGAACGCAGCCTACCCCATCACTAGACACCTCAGTCCTACTGGAAATCATCCACTGAATTCAGAATAAAATGCACTATCTTGCACCATACTTCCTGGTGTCATACCCTTTTCTGCTGAGTGAGCAGCTTCTGTCTCTGATATGAATCCAGATACAGTTGATACTCCCGCTGAAAACTTGAGCAACAAAAGGAATTTTGAAAACAGTCCAGAAAATCATCTACAACTGTTGCAGGCACACGGCACAAACAGAAAACATTTGGGCTGTGACTCCCCGCTCATCACCTCATAGTTACATAGTTACATAGTATTTGAGGTTGAATAAAGACATTAGTCCATCAAGTCCAACCTATTAGGATCTCATTCTAGGAGTACCCGTACCCCTGTATATTACCTGTACCCCTGTATATTACGGTCCCTTAAGAAATCGTCCAAAAGTTTCTTGAACAATTCCACATTATTTGCTGAAATCACCGCCTGTGGCAGTGAGTTCCAGACCCTAACTGATCTTACTGTGAAGAACCCCCTTCGCCCCTTGTGCTGGAATTTTTTTTCCACCAATTTTAGGTGATGGCCTCTAGTTTTTGTAACGGAGTTAATTTTAAACAGTTTATCGCTAATGTTGCTACCACCATTAAACATTTTGTACATGGAAATCATATCCCCCCTCAATCTCCTCACCTCTAATGTGAACATGTTTAAATTTAGTAGCCTCGTCTCGTAGCTCTGGTCCTCCATACCCCTAATTAGTTTGGTTGCCCTTCGCTGGACTTTTTCCAACTCAAGGACATCTTTTCTTAGTACTGGTGACCAGAACTGGACCGCGTACTCCAGATGAGGTCGAACCAATGATCTATAAAGTGGCAAAATTATAGACTTGTCCCTGCAATACATCCCCTTTTTAATACAGGACAAGACCTCAGTTTAGATCAATTAAAACGACACTTCTGGGTGGTGAGAAATACTTTTTTGCTTATTTTGCTTTCACAGAAACCAGAGAAAGCTTGTAACAAGATGCCCCATTGTGGAAGTTTAGTGCTCAGTTATTGATATCCATGTAACAGATCCAAATGTCTTTAATTATACTACTCTTGATTCCCACTAGCCTCTTGATAGTTGAGGGCCAGTTCACACCAATTGCGTTGCGTTCCAGAGCGGTAGTCATTTTGGTGTCATCCCCTCTAAAAAGTCAGGCACTCGGTCATGGACCAAGAGTCCGACAGTGCCAGGGGAGAGGAGGGGACCCGGCGGCATACCTATTCCCACTGGGTGAACGTCCCCTCCTCTCTCTGCCGGCGTCCATCACCAAGATGGCCGCAGGCAGGCGCCAATTAGATGACCACGCACGCAGGATGATGACACGGCGGGGTGCCCCTGGGCCTCAGTGACTTTGCAGGGGGCAGTGGTAGATGGATTAAAGCAGAACTCCAGGGAAATGTTTTTCTTAAACCTTACAAATGAGTCTGAACAGCCAAAATCTGACTCAAACGGGGACTTTGCAGGCGGCAGTGGTAGATGGATTAAGTGGGAATGTGAGTGATAACATGAAAACATGAATTCAGCAGAAAGTTGCAGCTTTATCTATTAAAGGCCCATCTAAAGCCAAAGAACCTTTTGCAGAAAGTAAGGGGACTTCCCCTTTAGGAAAGTTGTCACGCATGTGCCTGTGACAACAGTGAGGTCTGACAAACCCCAAACTGTGTGGAAAGAATGGGGGAGTCTTACTCAACACTGTGCCTCCCTCGGTTTCCCCAATTTCACAACACGGTAACGAATCTACAAGTCAGATCTATATCTCATGTCTGTGCTAGGCATCCATGTAAGGTGACACATTTGACAAAAGAAAATAGTCCAGCTTAAATGGTAAGTTCCCTTTCTCACAAAATGTTAGAAAATTGACTTACCCAGCGCCTCCCGCCAGCTCTGCACGCTCCCCCCCCCCATTCATACCTTTTATCTGTATGTGGTATCCCTCCCTGCCGCTAGCTGGAGTATAGTCTGTAAACCTTACACCACACTGCATCCCCATACTGAGGATCCAGCATGACACTCGCAAATGGCGAGCGCTCACTGGTCAGCACAGTCACATGACCACGTTGACCAATGAGAAAAGTTTCTTACTTCCTGGACTAGTCTCAGAAGCACTTCCCGCTGATCGTAATACCTTTTCTAAATATTTCCTGCACTGTGCTTTTCATCTTATCATCAAAATGCCATTTTAAAAGAGTTAAGCTGAATCTCTGAATGCTCTAACTAGAAATTAAAGAACTTTGCCTCTGAAAGAGGCTACCGTAGTGTAAACTCTGTTTCATTCCTGTCTGGGTGTGCCAGCGAGTGATACAGACATCATTACAGGTCAGAAATGCAAATGCAGATGCTGTAAACTGTGTGTCTTCCCACTATGACACATGGTGGCAGCCACTGTTACTGATAACTGCTCGGCTAAGCTGCCCGGTGACGATCACTCTTAGTCGGCTGATGCTTAGATTGTTGCCCTGCGAGCTGGAAAATCCCTACACAGGGTGAGGCTGAGTGTGCAAAACAGCAAAAGGTTTCCTAGCACATTCACCAGCCAGCATGCAAAGAAAACCTGTCTAACCGCTAAGGTTAAAAACAGAGGTTTTAGATACACGTCTACTGCAGAATATGTGAAAGCTACTGGTAGATCACGATCTACCTTATGGGCACCCCTGTATTAGGCAGAGATATTTTACAATAATAAGAAAGAGGAAAGAAGTCACCGGAAGAGGGATATTTTACAGCCTCAGAACATCTAAAGCTGCCAGACAGTGGTGGACTCTTGTGGGAGACATGTCTGAGTCATTACCGTGGCTGCAGAAAATAATATCAAATGCTGCCCTGGTGCAATATATTTCACATGTAATTATAGCTTCATTAAGTGTACACACAGATCACAATATTGCATTACCGTAGGAAAAGATCATTTTATGAATCGGTCTTGATGTTTACTCAGCATGTTGTCACAATTACCCCCCCATTATTTCCTGTTTATCGCCCGCTTTCGCTTTCACAATGCTGGACTACGGAACAAACTCTGATGGGTCAGCACACATCTGCACCTGGCTCCGGACTTTATTGGCACTAGGCCTCTCCTAATAACAGGATGTGCGGCAACCTCCACAGCACCAGGGATGCTGGCTTTTCCCACAATGCTTTGCGCCAATACTTAGCCATCAGAGAAACAAGTACTGCTGGTTTGATCAGAAATCCCCAAAAACTAAGATGGCTGAATCAGCAAGAAAGATGAGGGAGCAATAAATTAATTAAATTGCTAAAAACGTCACCTTGATGTACCTTTTTCCCTGATATTTTCAATCAGTGTTGGGGGTATTAAAGGCGAATATCCGTAACACAGAAATCATCCAGAAACACATGAGCTTTGTATATTTCGTCCAGATCTGTGCAGTAATCCAGTGTGACACTTCCTGTAATTAAGACCGGTCCACTGCTGCTCTCTCTCCTTGTGCAGGGTGACTGGTCTGGTCTCCGCCTCTTCTGTAATAAAGACCGCTCACTGCTGATCTCTCTCTTTGTGCAGGGTGACTGGTCTGGTCTCCGCCTCTTCTGTAATAAAGACCGCTCACTGCTGATCTCTCTCTTTGTGCAGGGTGACCGGTATTGTCTCCACCCCCTCCTTTAATAAAGACAGATCACTGCTGCTCTCTCTCCTTGTGCAGGGGGACTGATCTTGTCTCCGCCCCTTCTGTAATAAAGACCGGTCACTGCTGCTCTATTTCCTTGTGCAGGGTGACTGGTCTAGTCTCCGCCCACCCCTTTATTTTTTTACAGGCAGTCTGTAGTGGGTGGAGTCTACTGGGTCCCTCCCACAGCTCAGCTCTCTCTCTGCACAGCAGAGTGATGATGTCATCACTAATATCTGGGTTTGCAAAGGCATTTGGTACACAAAAAAGAAAATTCATATTCCCTGTTCCTTTTGAGGAGCATAGTTAAGTGTAAGCTTATGTGCCCTGAGTTCAGCTTTCAACTCCCACTCGCAATTGGGAATGGAGTTGTTGGCATCAGGGCATTATAGCAGTCACTGGTGCACTCCCAGGTTTAAGGGCATTTTACATTAGGTGCAGTGTTATCACACTGATACTATACATTGAAAACTTCCAGTCCTAAGAAGGGTATACACGGGTCTACTTTTTTCGTTTGACTCGAGGGCTGAACAAAGCTGTTCTAAAAAATTAGAACAGATTCCTCCATCCATGCTGAACAGTGAGTGAAGACGATTCCCCTGCTGCTTCTACTGTAATGGATTGATTGGCTGCAAGCTCTGTTCGGCCAAAGATTCTCCAATAGGTTTCTTTCTGCAAAAGTCGATCCAATGATAAGGAATAGGGTCACCAATGCAGTGAATTTTGGCAATTGGCCGAAATTCAATACGTGTGTTCCCAGCTTTACTGAAGCATGTTTTGCAACACAAGACAAACCTCTAGACCAGGGGTGCCCATTAGGTAGATGGTGATCTATCAGTAGCTCTCAGAGCTGATGCTGGTAGATCACAAAGGGTGTGAATGGCGGCCCCTTTATTCCATTTTGGTATATTATTTAGCTGTGCACACATGATTACCTATTAGCCCAAGTCTGCTGAGCCAAGCTCCCCGACACCTTTCTGGTGGATACTGGTGGTTGAAGTGCTATGTATTACATCAAAGAATATTAGTTTACACAGCCTGTTGCACTACACTGTCTGCAGAATACAGCAAGGTGAGCCAGGAGAGAGAGCGGGGAGAGGCAGCCAGGGGAGAGAGAGCCAGGAGAGAAAACGAGGAAAGACAGCCAGGAGGATGAGCAAGGAGAGACAGCCAGGAGAGAGCGAGGGAGGTTTTTCTTTTGTTGGTAGATCTCATGTAGCTCGTCATTTGAAAAGTAGATCTTAACACAAACAATTGTGGGCACCCCTGCTCTAGATCCTGCAGCTTCTAGCTGCTGGATTGACTGCCATTGTTGTAACCGGATCTGCAAAAGACTAATGTGTACCAGAAACTTTGGTGTCACAGGCGGGATTCTGAGGTCAAGGTGGTTTGAAATTTAAAGAAGATGATGATGATCAAAACACAAAGTGCTGACACTACAGCTGAAACGTGTTGTACACGTAGCACTAACTAAAACATCAAATGCATCAATAAGGTATAATAATGAAGAAAACTTGGCCGCGTCCTTTATGATAAAGGAACATTACAGCGGAAGCAGCATCAGATATTTTCTCCATGTTAAGTGCAGCATGCTCAGTTATATGCTTGACACAGATCAGCTCCTGACCTCGTGACTTGCTGCAAAGTTACAACGTTGCAGTCTGATCACTGGGGGGAGGCAGACTGAGGAAATGCTTCCTCCTGCCTGCAGCAGATAGCAGCAAACCCATAGCATCATCTCAGCTTAGGCAAAGTCTTGACGTGAGCTTCAGGACTGCTTTTTATTAATAAACGTTTTTCTGAAAAATGATACTGTTGCTGTATACTGCTACATGTCAGGAATGTATTCATGCAGACTTGTTAAATTACTGAAAGGTTCACTTCAATGGTTTGCTAAGTTTTTCAACAGGTGCTGCAAAATAGTGATTCTGTTGGTCTAGGTCTGGACATCACTAATCCAACGCATAAAACATAGTTCTATCCAACACTGAGTCCTTTCCTTTCTACACAGAGCTCCAGTTGGACGCTGCAGCTGCAATGTCTGGCATTTTAACATTTAGGCCTCATTTACACTGGAATGGAATGGCCATATCGGGCTGCTCGTGGGAAGGACAGGTGCTGCGTGTGATTAGTACGCAGCCCCCGTCCTTCTCTTTCGGAATATGCGGCCGTACACCCAACCCCAACCTTACCCTCCCTGCACGTCCGTGCGGGTGAGCGTACTCACAAGCTGACAGGATGGATCCTGTCTGCGTCCGAACCAGGAAACACGCACCCGTACGGACCTGCACTTGGGGTGAGCATAGTAAAACTATTCGGCTGTGAAGGGGTTAAGTCGTGCAAGGTTCCATTCCTTGCCTGCCGGTCATATTCAGAAGAAAAAGTGATGTTTTGTTAAGAATTTAGTCATTAAATTTCTGTTTCTCAATAAAGGAAACAGCTCGATGTATTTATAGAGTCTGAGTAATTTCTCCACTTCTAATCTAAACTCTGATCCACCTTCCTGCTCCCCTCGCCCTGTCACGTTAGTGGCATGCTAATAAATTATCAGCAGCTCCTCTGTGACTTGGTGCTCAGTGGGGTCACTGTCCCCTCCCCCCAGGAATTGGGGTGAACATTGTATTTTACAACAAGAGGGAATCAATTATGTTGACATTAGTATTTATCAAAAGTATTATGTATCTCGGCTAAATAACGCTTAAGAAACAACCCTGGGGATTATTTGTGTGTTAGATTACAAATTTCCCATCACCCACCATTTGCGATATTTATAATACAATGTATCAATGTTTGTATACATTTTATAGTAGAACTATGGCCAAAGCCAGCATAGAGTGGCGAGGGCTTAGAACCCCTCTCAAGTTTTTATTGCTGTCTGTGTCCCATTAAGGAGATTCATCCTCCCTATGTGTTCTGGTGACCGTTATCACTGAAGGTGAGAGAAAATCTTGTCGCCACAACAGGAATAGATTGGAAATCTTCCAATGGGACCCTAGTTCTAGTGACCCTGTTGTCCAACAAGGATTTTCTCTCACTTCCCGTTGTGGCTATCGGACAGGAAGTAAAGGGAAATCTGCCCAATGAGACACAGATGGCAACAACAACAAAAAGCTGACAGGGAATAACCCTCCCTTACATTTTCCAAATGTAAAAAAAAATGTGACTTAATTTCTAATTTAAATTACTCAAATTTTCCCATATTGGATCACGTTGAGCTTCACGCCCAAGAGCATTGGAAAAAATGAAAAGCGTCGCTGAAAATACAAAGTTTTTCCACCCTAATCACTTGTTCAGGTGAACAAAGAGCTGTATCTTCTAAATCCCAGGTACTACTGCCCTGAGCTCACACCATAAACAATGTATACATGAACAGATGATCAGAACGATCCTGGAGGCGTGGCGGGGTAAGCGCGGGCTTAGATGGCCATTTTGTTTTACTCACATGGTAATAAGGTAAGGTTCTCTTTAAGTAAATGACACGCGTATTTAACACTCCAGTCCTCGTGCTGCACACATTACAGAAGCTGCAGCTACATTCTCAAATGCCAGATTTATGTAATGTACAATTTCCTTATTCATTAAGATTTTACAAGCTCCGTTTTATATGAAACAATATTAACAGCAGACCTTGCAGCAATCCCTTACGCCTACAATAACACGATGCTGACGGGCTGCTTCAAATTACCGTCATGACCATATTGTTCCCAAACATGAAATATTAGGTGGGTGTTTTTTTTTTCTTTCTTGTCTATTCAGACATAAGAAACCCCAAAAATCCACAAATAGGAAACATGACTTTGATAAAATCCTGGGGGGAAGAGAAGATTTTGGAATCATGAAGCTTATTATTTCACTTACATCTAAAGACTGAATGGAGACTTAACCTCCCTGGTGGTCCTGGCGGTATGATTTTTAATTTTTTTCATGTTATTTTTCGGTCTATTTTTTTCGAATTTTTTTCGTCTTTGTCGTTTTTTTAAATATCCCGCCGGTTCCGCCCCCCTGCGACGCGTACGCCTGGGGAATACCTCCAGGGAGGTTAAAGAAGAATTCTGGGTAATTTTTTTTATTAAACCTTGAAGTGGGGCTACCCCTGCACTGCAAGAATTAAAGCGAACATTCACCCATATCTTTAAAATAACAACAGACACACCTTTAGAAATGTTTAGTAATGACAATCTACAAACACATACTTCTAGATAATTACCGGCTTTGTATTATTTGCATAACTTAATTCTCTTTTCTTTCCCAGTCTTCTCACAGTGGCCATGTTTACTAATGGCCGATTACTATCTCTCCTATTACTTCCTGGATTACTGGCACATGTGACTAGGACATGTGACCATGCACATCATCTCAGGGGAGGAAAATGCCTTTCCCTGAGATCTCGTGAGATTACAGATGAGATTTCCCGGCAATGCTCTGCTGATGACAAGACAATCTCAGTGTGCATTGCTTTGGCAAACTGAAGTAATTTTGCCCTTTCAAAGCAGGAAGTGAAGCTCTGTAAGTGTAAGTATTTCAAAATCACAGCATTCTGCACCTGAAATGTCTATGTTATTATTACTCATCATATATAGCAGGATACATTGGTAGAATTTGATGTTTGAGTGTAAAGGATCGTTTTAAGTGCTCGTTTGGTCTAAGGCTGAAAATTACAAACTTATACTCACCTGATCCTCTGAGCCGGCTTGCGCTTGGTCTCTGGAGCACCTCTTCCCCTCCGCTGCAGCGGTCTAAGGTCCTGAAGTGAGGACTAACAGGGTTATTCACAAAAGGGTGAAGAGTTTGGAGAAGGCCCGGAGAAGGGAACAATCTAGGACCACATAGCTGATTTGGAGTATTTTTCCAAATCAGCTATGTTGTCCTAGATTGTTCACTTCTCCTGCCTTCGCCAAACTCTTCACCCTTTTGTGAATAACCCGAAGGTCTAAGGCTGGGTTCACACCTAGGCGTATGAAATATGTGCGTTTGCTGCGCCATTTTACCGTGATTTGCAGTAAAAGAAACGCGCGACAAACGCGCGTTTCCGAGGGCTAGCCGGCTGTATCCTAATGGATACGCGCCGCAAATACGCCCCCAAAGAAGCTCCTGTACTTCTTTGGGCATAGGGCGTTTTGCAGCGCGTTTCTACGTGCTGTAAAACGCCCAGGTGGGAACCATGCCCATAGGCAATCATTGGTTTTCACATGTTGAGCGTTTTACAGCGCGTAGGAACGCGCTGTAAAATGCCCAGGTGTGAACCAGGCCTAAATGAGCTTGGAACGGTGACTATTTTACAACACACACGGGGACCATGGGGAACAAAAGTAGCCCCCCTCCAGAAGGAAGGACAGTGTCAGCACCAATTCAGAGATGATTTGAGGATACATACAGCCGAGTGATACACAAATAAGATACATTGTTGTTAATATTTAAGGTACTTGAATGTATTTTTAAGATTTAACTCCTAACTGTTGCTTTAAACTCAGAGTATGCCACCAAACTGCAACAGATGGAAAAACACATTATACCAGTTAACATAGAGAGGCAACACATGGATCAGACCAGCCACTTTAGAGAAATTGAAACTGAAGTTTGATCAGTCAGATTTCTTTCCTAACACATTTTCCTGTAAATAAAAGTAGGAAGGATCCCATCCCCGTGGGGGAGCTGGACTCACCCTAGTACATTTCATTCTATAGCATGAACCATCTGCATATGCGCCGTTCAGATTTGTCAGAGAAGAAATATGTTGGTTCTCTGAGAAATAAGCAGCCTTTGTGTTGGGAAGAGTGGAAACTATAGCAGTCCTGTTTCTAATGAAAACCTGGGTAAGCGATGAATTCACTGAAGCCGGATGACAGATTTAATAGCTTACTAGGTATGCTGCGTACAAACCCCCATTATAAGCTGGGTTTAAAAAAAAAAAAACCCAAAAAAACCCATTACTGCTGTTTAGGTTATTATATACAAACACTGAAATGCAGGTCAAGACCAACATTTGATTCAGATCTCAGACGGATAATTTCACTAAGAAGAGCCATAAATGGGCTGATTAACAAACAAACACTTAGGGCCCATTCACACCAGCAGCTGCTCTAAAATGCACAGCTGCTGGTGCGTGTTGCCCGACACAGTGCTAATGTACCAATCCCAGCACATTGCACTGTTTACCTCGTTTTTTTAAACTTTATTGAAATGTCACTGGTGACATGTGATTCAGTTCTATGGGCACAGCATGGTGTAAGGCAGTTCACATCCCGCTGCGCTGAAAAAAAAAAAAGGTATTGTATGCATATACAAGGCGGTGGTGCGCAACACTTTTACTCAACACAGCACAAGTCTAGGGCTGCAACAGAGAGAGAGAGAGAGAGAGAGAGAGAGAGAGAGAGAGAGAGAAAGAGAGAGAAAGAGAGAGAGAGACAGAGAGAGAGAGGAATGAGAAAGAGAGAGAGGGAAGGAGAAAGAGAGAGAGGGAAGGAGAAAGAGAGAGAGAGGAAATGAGAAACAGAGAGAGAGGGAAGGAGAAACAGAGAAAGAGGGAAGGAGAAACAGAGAAAGAGGGAAGGAGAAACAGAGAAAGAGGGAAGGAGAAACAGAGAAAGAGGGAAGGAGAAACAGAGAAAGAGGGAAGGAGAAACAGAGAAAGAGGGAAGGAGAAACAGAGAAAGAGGGAAGGAGAAACAGAGAAAGAGGGAAGGAGAAACAGAGAAAGAGGGAAGGAGAAACAGAGAGAGAGGGAAGGAGAAACAGAGAGAGAGGGAAGGAGAAACAGAGAGAGAAGGAAGGAGAAACAGAGAGAGAGAGAGGGAAGGAGAAACAGAGAGAGAGAGAGGGAAGGAGAAACAGAGAGAGACAGAGAGAGAAAGATATTTTTTTAATGCAACCAATCGATTAGTTGAAAAAATTAATCGGGCAACTCCACGATTATGAAAATAATCTTTAGCTGTAGCCCTACACAAGTCATTAACATGGACCTTGCACTAAAAATCAAGGTCCACTTATTACATCAAGCTTTCCATCCACATTTTACATCCTTGAATAACAGACAAAAAACAAAGAAACAATTCCCACACCGGAGGAGATGGCATTACACTCCTTCCAGTGAGATCATGGGAACAAAAGGGACCCCAAATCTCACTAGAGATGGAATGGGAGGCCCAATATAATAAAAGTCCTAAAGTCCCGAGGTCTCTGTACCACAGATGCTTCAGAGCACCAAGGGATGTGGGCTGCCTACAAACAGCCCAACAAAAGCAAGGGATGCTCCCCATTTCAATCAGGACGTTCTATAAATTGAACAGTTTCTGAGCCATCAAGGGAGTAACACTGAATTCTGATGTCATTCTGAGTCAGTTGTTACAGCACAAGGGAATTTTTAAACTTGCTGGAAAATCTCTCTCTGAGTATGTCCAACCTGCCTTTCTATTATGGGGCAGAGAAGGGCGCAAAGTACCCCAACAGTAGGTTCTGGAGATAGCTGGGGAATTATTCGAGGACAGGCACATATCTCTAAGTCCATGCATACTGGAGGTCTGCCACACTGCTGGCCAGCTGCTTTCTGGACAAATAGCCAATATAGTGAGAAAGAGAACTCTGGTATTCTGTTCCACCAATAGGGGGTTACCGGCACTACTAATCTACTCCCCTCTGCACTGTGAAAGACCTGTTTCATTTGACTGCAGGGGTTCATGGGAAATGGATATAAAACATTCAAGTTATGATGTAAAGGACAGATCTAGGCTCCGGGGATGTCCACTTTGTCGCACATATGTTTGCAGTTTTTCTAATTGCCACAGTTAGCACTGCCAGTACCTATATCCCTATCCATGCAGGTCCCCTCTAAGATAAAGTAGGTTTACTCTGTGACCCCAGAACAGCCGCCACCTCTCCTGTATATTATTACCAGTTCACTGATTGATTTTACTTGCAGGCCAAAGTTGCTTTGAACAAGCTGACCTCTCTAAGATCTCATTTTATTTTTCCTTCAAGAGCTTCTTCATTCTAAAAGGTCTTTTCAGAAGAAGGGCTTCGTCCTCGGCTTACAAATCTCCCCTCTAAATCCCACAGTCACTCGGTGACCCAGAGATGGAAGATTACTGGGGTCAGCAGCCAATAAGGCAACTCCAGACTTCAAAGAGATTCACTGAGTGGTTAAATGCATAACATAGCCCTGACTGCAGCGTGGAAAGAAAAATGAAAGCAGGTTTGCAATGGAGATGTATATTGGAGGAAGTCCTTATAACAGCAAACAAAATATCAATCAATGTTTTCTCTATTTAGGAGGTCATCACCACAGGTACCACAAAGGATGAAATTACATCCCAAAGGTATTATGTTATTCAAAACAGCTAAAGCACTTGTGTTGTAAATTTCCCCCCTTCAGTCAAATCTTGGAAGACAAAGGAGGTAAAGAAGATGTTTTTGAAAATTTAAGGTGTCCACCATCCTAAATTGATATTTCAGGTTTGCATGGTTGCTTGTAAATAAGACCTTCAGTCCACTATATTACTTCCCCTTCTGTAAAGTAAAAAGGCACTTTCCTTTATTTTTCTTTACCCTTTTTTGGCCCCGGCCCTGTCCCTCCACCACCATTCTTGACTAGCTGAGAATGACATGTATCTGCACCCACAGCCTCCTGGGATATTCCCATCCCGGGAGGAGCAGGGACATGTAGTAGCCAGGGAGCTGACTTGAAGCATGTCAAGCCTCAACCTAGAAGAGGCAGATTGCTCTCAATGACTGAGGAAGATCAAGTTGGTGGGGCGCAACCCAGTCTATGGCAGTGGATCTCAGCAAGACATCACTGGATTCAATGGGCAGGGGATTGTGAATTGAGGACAATCCTGCCTAACAGGTAAGAGGGGATAAAGAAAAAAAAAGTGTGTGTGTGGGGGGAGGGGGGTTGATGTTCATCTTTAAGTAGCATGCTGGTTTCCTGAATCTGACAGATTGCAATGAAGAGATAGCATAGATAAAGCAAAATAATAGCTTTAGGCTCCTCCCATGAATTGGCCATGAGCTAGAAAGCAGAAACAAGTGAGGAGTTAAGCTGTAAAGTGTACTTTCATTGCAGCTTCATGGGAGGAGCAGAGACACAAGCTACTGCATAGGATTCTTACCATTGAAGTGTTTGAGATTAAAATATATGTAAACCCAATTGGCAATTAACAAAGAGGGTCTCAGAGCAGGCACAAAGCTATCATATGTGCATGCACGTTTCCAAAAATGATCAAAAGTACAATTTTCACCATTTTTTAGCAGTCATGTGACTTCCTCCTCAGTACTTCATTCAACACAGGGCTAGGGCTGTAGCTGGCAGCTGACTGTCACATCCGGTGTCTGGTCCATGACTTCATACCCCAACAAGCCCTTTCCACAATTCCCCACTGCTGTAGGTGGAGAGCACTCTAATAATGTTGAAACTACAGGCATGATGTGTGGCTGTGTGACAAATGCAGTATCCTGTAGTCCTGCAGTGGGAGCGCACAGGGATGACATCACCACTGCTTCATCAGACGGCAATGGGTGAGCGTTGTCACCCTAAAATAGGAATTCCTATTGCCATTAGAATGGGGATCACCAGATAACATTTTGCAGACTGCAAGAGCCAAAATGGAAACAGGAATGCTAAGCAAATGTATACTGTAGGTGCGTGGGCCAACATATATTTAAACTTTGTTCCTGGGACAACATACACTTTAAGGAGCCTGCAGGTGATTCAAACCACTTCAGATAAACTATGCTTTTACAACACAAAAACGCACACGCAGGAAAAAATACAAAAGTAAACAAGCTTTGTTTATATGGCTAATAGATTATCATCCAGGGGAAAGGACACTGCGCCACATTATAGTCTCCTCTGGCAACAAGTGTGAACTTATCACGGCTTCGTCACTGGAGGGACTTTCCATTGTCAGGTCTGTTCATTAAGAGACCACATAAAGGTCAGCTGCTTCCTCTTTCAGTCCGACCAGCTGTGAAAATACTTCCCGTTGCCCAAAGTGGGAAGTGTGGACTAATTCTGCTGCTGAAGCCTTTTTTTTTTTAATCTGTCTACATCACAACAGCAATGTAGAAAACATGCCCAAAGTCATGTAGCCTAACCAGAAGCACCTCTTTAGACTCCCATTCACACTGAGCTACATCAGAAAAAGAGTTTTTTTCAGCACTGATTTGAGCTGAGCGACTTTGAAAGACATTGAGCTACAGTGCACATATTGTCGCGCCACGTAATGCTACTTTTCGCATGGACTTCGTAGCTGCTACATTGGGCTGTATCCAATCAAAAGCGGTCTTGATGTGACATAACTCCTCTTCCTGTTTCCTGCTTATGTTCCTGCTTATATTTCTGTGCAGAAGTGACACTTCTGTAGCGCAACGTAGCGCTTTGTGCGACATTGAGCTACACCATTGATGTCTATTGGGCCAAATCGCACGAAATCCGCCAAAAAATAGGTCATGTTCTAGCGACAAGCTTGAGCTACAGGCGACATTGAGCTGTGAGATGTGAACAGCTCCATTGAAATGCATTGGACAAGCTACATTGAGCTGATGTTTGAGCAATTTTTGAGCTGAAATCGCGCTACAAATTGTCAGTGTGAATGGGGTCTTAAAGAGACCCCATCACCAGCTGCAGTTAAAAGCACAGAAACAATTGAAATGCTTATTTGAAGTTTTTCCGTTCCATACATTTTTTTTATTCACTTGCAATGTGACTCTGAACCTGCTTGTAAACTTGACTGTTTCGGGAAGAGTCAATTCTTTAAGCACAGGTCCCTCCCTCCTTGCACATCATAGTCCCCTCCTTTTCAGGGAGTGTCAAATTACTGTCTGTGCTTGCCCAGCTCCTTCAACCCTCCCCTCACCTCCCTACATAACCTTTTATGTAGCTGCCAGGGAAGCAGCGAAGGGGGTGACTCCTCTGACTTGTAATTAACACGAGATTCTCTTTCACTTCCAGCGGCTGAACTGAGAACGAGGGCCTGAAAGGAAGGTAGGTGCGGCAGAGGAGGGCCTGTTGGGTAGCCCTGTGAGGGCACAGCAGCGGTTGGCTTAGAGCAGGCAGTGGTGATGTTTATCAATTTTAGAAAAAAAAAAACAGAATTAATTTGATGTTATATAAATCATGAACATATAAGGAGACAGAATCGATGGAGAGCAAGAAACCAACTCTTAAAGGAGAACTATGGGGTTAAGGCTTTTCCCCATAGTTCTCCTTAGGGTAATGGGAGAACACAAACTAGCGTCCTTCCGTCACCCTAAGCTCAGTATACCGCAAACTGTAGCTCGCGGTATACTGAGACGCCACAGCTGAACCGAATCCCGACAATTGTGCCAGGATCCGCCCAGCTGCGTGACTGACAGCTGGCTCTGCCTATCTAGAGGCAGAGCAAGCTGTACCCGCTCCCTCCCCCGTCCGTTCCGCCAGTCAGCGCTGGCGGATCGGAGCGGGGGAATCCAGCCCCTCCCCTGTCACGGCAGAGAGTCGTGACAGGATCGAGAGGTGAGCGAATGCTGGTATGTGTTCGCTCACCTCCCGATCTACTGAGCCGACCTGTGACAGTCTCATTGTCACAGGTCGGCTAGAACTATGAGGTGAGTGAAAAGCACTCACCTCATAGTTCTCCTTTAAGCACAGTAAACCTCTCTATTATGACCCCATCAAACCTGATGACTGCAAATTACTTATAATTAGTCACTGCTGCTAACAAGTCCACTACAGAAACCTGAGCACAGCTCACTGCGGTCATTTAACCTCTGACTTCTCCACCAACATCACTGTGACAGCTGGGAGAAGACCACCCAAACTACAGCTAATACCTGGAATGTTCTATGTCTACTGTGAACCTCACATTCAGATTATGGATGTTATTACCTGTAACCCAAAGTCATACTCTGACTTGTGACATGCCCCATTTACTATAATGTATATGCAGAAGGCTTGGGGAAAGGGATACCCTTTATTGGCTAACTTCAAGTATTAAAGATACAAGCTTTCGGGATGCCTTAGATCCAATCTTCGGGCTTTGTACAATTGAAGAAGAGATCTAATGCACCTGGAAAGTATCCTTGTATCTTTAATAAGGCAAAGTAGTATTAAAGGCAGGGCATTTGGATAAAAAATGCCTAGTACCTTTCTGTGTCCCCCGCCACTCCCACCCGACGACACACACACTTACCTGTCAGAGCCGCTCGTCACCGAAGCAATCCTCCATTCCGGGGTAGGAGATTGAGGGCAGAGGAGCTCCTCATAGGCTCCTTCTGCTGTCAATCAACCGTTTGGGCGGAGAGGAGGGGGGTGGCACTCACGGGTTCCTCCACAGCAGCCGCTTAGCTGATGGAGACACCCATGGGGGGGGGAGGGTGAGGGGGAGAGCCCTGGAGAACGCAGGCTCTTCAGCCCACACAGGTGCTCCCATGTGTACAAATAAAAAAAAGTAAAGGTTTAATAAGTTAGGCAATGACGGGTATCACTCAGCGGCTTATTAATAGATCTATACACTAGGCGAATGCAGTTTGCATGACACGATCCTCGGCTCCTTTTAGTGGCGGTAATACCCTGCGAGCTGCATACACCCAGCTACTCTCTGGGCAAAAGATTTATAAATCAGCCCCTGAAACTCCAACTTTTCTGCATTAATCGAAGGCGAACACTGTACAAGACCACTACTGCTATGATGAAAATGATGAAAACATTTCAGTTAAGGATAAGGCTGTTATATTGGAAGTTACAGGCTTAAAGGGTAAGGAAACACCAACGGTGACCTTCTCTTATTTGCTCCATTTTGGTCTGTTAAATATACCTTTCAAAGTGTTTTGTTATATCTGTTTAATAAGTGCAAAAGGAAAATACTCGTTGATCCTGCCAGAAATCTTGTGAGGTAATAACTTCCTGTGCTGCACTCTTATTAGTTGCATTAGTCTCAGCTCTCTCACTGTGGACCACCAAATGCCTCTCTCTATGTTATAAAGATTGGGGGGGAGGGGGCTCTAGTTCTGTCCTATCATGACAGTGCTGCTCATTGTCATTCTAGGACAGGAAGCTGTGTAGCTGTTAGGTGGGGAATACCCTGGCTGCAACTGATTGGGCCAAAGTGTGTCACTGACAGTTTTGCATGGCCTTGGGCAAACCCCATCAACTGGGTTCGCACCAAGCTCACGCACATCAATACTCATGGCATACACTTTAATTTGGCTTCACTACTATATAAACCACTGACTGACCTGAAACAAGACTATTCAAGACTTCACTAGCTGCATGCTTGTTCCAGATCAGTCACCTCCCCCTGGTAGTGGAGCCAGGTTCAAGCTGGCAGTTAACTAGCCTGCGCCTATAAACAGGCAGCTCCTATGTTTCCACCTTCAATAAGCCAGCTGGCAGATCTGTGCAGGCATCGTCACCCTTTGCAGAATGTACAGTCTTCGCACTTGCTGTTATTTGTCAGGTTTGAGCAAGGTGTGAAGTTTCGCACTGTGAGCTTCTGCAATGCCGCTGTTTGATCATTTCATAGAAAAAACGCCTTAGGGCCTTATAGCCGGGAGCAGGAAATGACTTTGCATCAGTCATCTGATCAGAACGATACTGTAAATTCTGAGATCTTGTTATAGGTATTACAATTACTGTCAATCTAGCTTGTGGAAAAAACACCAAGACGATTGTCTACAACGTTGCCGGGGATTTGGTTACCAGTATAAGCCGAGTTTTTCAGCCCATTTTTTTTGCTGAAAACGAAAGCGGACAAGTCTTCCCACTAGAACAGATGGACAAGTCTGGTTATGGAGATTTGACGTTATGACTAGGAATGCACCGATACGAGTATTGGTATCGGTGCCAATACGGAGTATTTGTGCGACTACTCGTACTCACTCAAATGCTCCGATGCCTAGCCCGATACCCGAACTTCCGATATCAGGAAGCCGGGCAGCGATCCACATGCTGCCCGGCTTCTTGATTGGCTGGCTCCATGCTCCCTCGTCACTTCGCCAATCAGGAAACCGGGCAGTGTGCAATGACTCGCCGCTTAGCTTCCTGATTGTTTTGGAAGCTGGCCAATCAGGAAGCAAGATGGCGGGTCATTACCCGCCCCCCAGCTTCCTGATTGGCCAGAAAGCCATCTTCATGCTCCCTCCTGCAGACTCTTTCACCTGTCCGGGTGCAATGCTCTGGCTCCTGCAGACTCTTTCAGCTGTCCGGGAGCAATGCTCTGGCTCCTGCAGACTCTTTCATCTATCCGGGTGCAATGCTCTGGTTCCTGCAGACTCTTTCAGCCAGCCCCTTCTGCCTGTCTCCTCCTCCACTGCAGTGGTGGAATGTCCTTCGGCGTCCTGGATGTAGACACCTAGACACCGTACAGAACCATAGACCGCTGCAGCAGAGTGAGGCAGAAGGGATCATTCTAACAGCAAGCCGGCTTGGAGGATCGGGTTAGTATAACTTTGTTATTTTTAAACCTAGACAAAATCGAGCACTGAACTGGTACGCTGTTATATACCAAATCCTTGTTCTAGGATTTAAGATTACACTATAAATAGCTCGCACTTTCAGAGAACCCGGACATTCTACGCTCCAGTGTTCTAGGAGCGATGCACTGATAAGTATTATGTCATCCACGGAGGCTGCCACCGTCCTATGATACAATCCAGCTGTTCTGGTCCCTGTGATGTCACTCGGTCACACTACACAAGATTCTTTATTGTGGAAGAATGACAACAATTTGGAAAGACTGACAGCAAAGTATTAATAGGAGATGAAAGCGACCCAAAGAGGGAAAAGAGCAAAAATAAAGGAATGACTTTCTTTAAAGGGTTATTAAAGCCTCAGCTTTTTTTTGCATATATCTACCGCTAGCAAGCAGTAGATATATGCAAAA
>NW_017306394.1:882835-905765 GCF_000935625.1 Nanorana parkeri
AGATTTTTGGCCGGGAGACGAGGAGAGACACAAGGTAAGTCTCTGCACGGCGTGCACCCGCATGCAGACACCGAGGACAGGAAGTGCCGGCAAGGACAGAGGAGTCAGCGCTGGATCGGAGACTCGCCGCAGCGCTGGAGGGACAGCTGAAAACAACGGGAAGGAAGAAGATCGGATTAAGAGACATCATTTAAGGTAAGTGCTGACATTAACATGGGGGGGGGGAGGGAAAAAAATGTATGCTTTAATGTCACTTTGAAGCTGATCTTCAGACAGATATAAGAGAAAACAATGAATACAGCTCTGTAATAAATGCATTTTATAATGCAAGTCGTGTACATATGGAAATTTGACATGGTATCGGCCTCTTACAGTCCCTGTACAGCAGAACTCAGACTGGTAGATGGACAAGTAACAGAGGGAGCCGCTGAGTTGTGTTGCAGTGCAAGGGACATGCTGAAAAGAGGAGAGAGCAGTGAGCTCATAGGTCTGAGGCGTTTCATCTCACTGTCCAATCACAGGCTGGGCGAGGGGCAAGACCTGTGTTACTAAACTCCCCCCCACCCCCAATATATGAAGCTCAATATTTAGCTGTTTGCCTGGAATTCAGCTTTAATATTATGCCTTGTGATCCTACCTTATAGTCCTTGTTTATGATCTCCTGTATAAGTTGACAACTATCTCCCAATTGTGCTCTTGCATTGTCGCATGCACCTCTGGCTGTGCTGACACACATTGCTCATGCATGATCCACCGCTGCCACTGCTCCAGGGCAATAATGTGCAGTCGATGTTGGAGCATGGGACAGGAAGAGGCTGGAGAAGATCAGCAGCACTGAGATGGGGGGGAAAGGATGAAAATAGGTAAAATGCCTAAGCAAACCAAATGTCATCCAGTTAAAGCGGACCTTACACCAGTGGCGTCACAAGGGGGGTGCGGCCCGCACCCGGGTGACACCATTGGAGGGGTGACACTCGGCTACCGCTCCGGGTGTCACCCAGCCTCGGGACGCCCCTGCCTTACACCCCCTTTTTCTTCAATTTTTTGTAAAAATCATATCAGCATACAGCTCTGCATGCTGATATCAAATTATCTTATATTCATTAGCTAAACAAACATATTTATTTTACTTACAATTTCTTTTTTTCCGCTTCCTGGTCCACTTGGGCATTAGTGATGTAATGTGCCCAATCTTTGCATCCTGGGAAGGTTACATCAGTAGAGCATTGCTAGGAAATCACATGAGATCTCAGGGAAAGGCATTTTCCTCCCATGAGATGATGTGCATGGTCACCTGTCCTAGTCACATGTACCAGAGGTCTAGGAAGTAAAGGGAGATCTAGTAATCTGCCCTTACTTAAAATGACCCCTGTGAGAAGAATGGGGAGAAAAAGAAAAATTAAGTATGCAAAGAATAAAAAGCCGGCAATTATCTAGAAGTATGTGTTTGTAGATTGTCATTACTAAACATTTCTAAATGTGCCTTTGTTGTCATTTCATAGATATGGGTGAAGTTCCTCTTTAATGATGTAGAGCATGTGTAGGTAATCTCTGCACTGCAGCTGGGTGAAACTACCAATGGCTTCATGCATCTGCCCCTGGCAGTCATGCCTGTGGCTGTCAGATTCTTGCAAAGCCTTATGGGACTTGTAGTTCCACCACAGCTGGAGTGCCGAGGTTGCCTACCCATGATCTAGTTTAAACTGGCCACTTAAAGCAACTGTACATACTTGCATATAAAATATAGAGAAAGACAAAAGAGGTATGAATTGTAGACAAGCAGCGTTTGGGGTGCGAACTCCCTAGGCTAACCTCTCACGTATCACAATGACCCTTCATTGAGTATAATAATACATCTCACTGGGTCCTGGGGGTTTCGAAGACGACATCAAAATTTTGCAGACCATTTGTCTCAGTGGGCCAATCTATGGATACCCTCAAATAGTTACATAGTTAGTCAGATTGAAAAAAAGACACAAGTCCATCAAGTTCAACGAAATATGTGAATTTGAACAAATATGAAACTGAATTGTATAATATTTATGTTTTTGCTGTTTTTTGAGTTGCTTATAGATGTAGAGTACATTGGTATTTGCTATTGTCTGCTTTATATCCCTCAGCTAAAAAATTTTGGCCTATAACACAGGTTTGTAGCGGGGACGCTCTTGCGGGAGGGGTTAAGCCGCACGCTCTCTGAAAAGGCCAAGCTGAGGGGGGTGGGAAATCACAAAAGTGACTTTGTGAAGTTCTCTGGGGCGGCAGCCCACACGATCTCGCAGCGCTGTCACCCGGCCGTGCTGACAGGAAGCAGTTACCGCCTTGAGCCTCATTCAACCCACGTGCAGAGGGGTCTGCCGGCCGACCACAGAGCGGCCTCTGTTCCCGGTGTAATTGTCAACATCTGCTTCACAGAGATCAGATGGGTTAGAGTAAAAGCAAAATATACACAGACCCCCACTTCTTCTGGGTTCTGAAGGAAGCTTACAAATCACACATGTTCGGAGGGGGAAAAAAAAAAGAAGAAAAATAGGGAAAGAAAAGAACGCTAGTGGACCACTGCGGACGTCTTCCCCTGAGTGGATAACGAGGAGAATTCCGGTCCCCCCCCCCCCAAATAAATAAAAAAGTGATTCAAATGTTTCCAGCATAAAATGTTCAGTTCTCTATAACACAGGAAGAGCTGTGATCATGATGTAGAAAGGAAAGTACAAACTAAATGCAGAACTGACTCATCAGCATGATAAAAGATTCACCAATTGATAAAATACTATTATTGAGGATACAAAAAGTTCCATTTTAAATCATGTGAATACCCCCATATTTTATACAGCAGGTGCCACAATTCACAATTACCACCAAACAAAATTCAAACATACAGATACACACATTATTCCCCCCCCCCCCCTGTAACATTACAAAATATCCTTAACCTTAAAGGCATTCTGAAAACAGCAGAGCCACAATCAGCAGTGCCCTTTGGGCAGTGGCGTCACAAGGGGGGTGCAGCCCACATCCGGGTGACACCAAAATGACTGTCCTTTTGGTGTCGCCCCCTCTAAAAAGTCCAGCACTCGGTCATGGACCAAGAGCCCGACAGTGTCTATAGAGGAGGGGACCCGGCGGCCTCATCCTGCCGGGTGAACATTCACTCCTCTCTCTGCCGGTATCCACCACCAAGATGGTCGCCGACAGGTGTTAATTAGATGACTGCGCATGCGTGGTGATGTCACGCGCATGCGCGATGACGTCACTGCGGGGTGTCACCCGATCTCCGCTCCAGGTGTCACCCGGCCTCGGGAGGGCTGTCACCCTGTTTTTAGGACTAGGACCCAAAACATCCAAGAGCATTACAGTAAAATATAGGGCTGCAACCAACTAAACTATTCTCATTATCGATTAGTTGGTTGGATCCCCTAGCTCTCTCCTCCAGGTTGGGAGGAGGGCACAGCAAGCAGTGGGCAGGTGCAATAGCCAGCATGCTATTGCAATTTGAAATGGCCAATAGCAGGCTGGCTATTGCACCTGCCCACTACCTGCTGTATTAACATTCAGCTGCAGTCTGCAGAATCTTGGCACTGGCAGCCGTCATTCCAGGGCTCAAGCTATTCAAGCGCCGTGTACTTACAATACATGTATTAAAAAAATAATACAAAGGTGGAAAAAAAGTAATTTTAGGTTTTGGCCTGACAAATTCTGCTGTGGAAGGTGCGTTGCAGTGCCATTCATTTCAATGGCACCCCAAATGCGCCTCCCACCCACCGTGTGATCGACCGCACTGGAATGAAGGGTACCGCAATGCCTTGCGTTCCAGTGCAGTGCTATTGCAAAAAAAAAAAATTGCGTGTAGTTTTATTTTGAAGTAAAAACTTTATGTTTGTAACACAGCATTTGTGTATTTTACTTTATATTAAGGATTATTTATTTATTTTTTTTAGGTAATTTGGGGAGGCTGATCTGTCATTACAACTAGGCGGAGCCAGTCATGAGATCACGGCTGGCTCCGCCCAGCTGTCATTTGCGAGGCGTACGGCCGACCTTAGGCCCACCATTCGCCCTGCTCCGGCTGCTGCTTCGGCTCGGCCACCTTCGGGAGCTGTACGGTCTACAGTGAATAACCTGTACAGCGGACCTGTAGGATCGAAGACGAAGCTACGGCTGGATCCTTCGGCAGCTTTGTGAATAGACCCCTTAATGTCCTTAGGCATAGTTACATTTTTATGGTTTAGATCCACTTTTAAAACTGCTACAGGCTTGTTATGGAAAAACCTGCCAAGAAAAGGATCCAAAAACAAACAGCCGGTAACGGCAAGTAAATAATCCTTCACACAACATGTTCACTGCTGAATATTGTGGTTTGTGTTGACTTTGTAAATATATTCCTGGATGGTACAAGCTGTAACGTTGTGTGATAACTCAAAATATGTGCGACAGTTCTTAAGGGAAATACCATGGAAATATTGTGCAAATATAGTATAACCCATAGTACCAATCAATTCCTTTTCTTATTTTAAAACCCCATTTGTTGTGAAGTTGGACATTTAGAACTTCCATGCCAATATTCTGGGCTTTGCTTGGATCCTCATCTAACATGCATTGTTCTTTCTGATGTAGTTTAATGGCCAGCCCAATCCCTATCCTCGCTGTACCAGGAAGGGAAGGTTTAGAACCATAATGCATGATAATGCATTCCAACCTTTGCACAGGTGTTCCTCAATTGCAAAGGAATGGCTTTTTTGTTGTTGTCGCTTTGTCATTTCTTGCTCAGGCAAACAAATACAATGTCCTCGGCTCCCCCACACACAGGGCCACAGCGACGGAAGCCTTCCTTGTTAACGAGCGTTCGGCACATTTCCTCTTAACAAGATGAAAAAGCGATGCGGCTCATTTCTTCTGAAGAGCTCAAACATCTCTGTTTGCTCAACAGGACGATCCAAGAGTCCACGGATCATGACGGCTCTCATGGATGACTGAACAGTCAGGAGGATGTGTATAGATGGGGACTGGGAGCTTCCTCTTCTATTGTTACGTCTGCCTTGGAGCTCACTGAGGAGGACTTTTTTCAGAGATTGGAGACTTAAAACACCTGTTCCCTTAAAAGTCATAAATACAATAAGACAGGTTCCTTTTTGGGAATGGGTGCAGTGCAGACTAACTCAACAAATTTGATCCTGTGTTCCAAATTTGAAACGAATTAGTGATTGCATGGAGGTATATATAGGATAGCGTGACGAAACAAGAAATAAGTTAAGGTCGCGTCAGTGAGATAAGCCTACTGCAAAGTGGAAGTTGTAGTTTTTTTAGTTTGCTGCAGAATCAGCTCGACCCCTGAGCATTGGTTCTGATATCCTGTATAGTGCGACTCCTTTTCCTTGCAGGTTCCTATGGAGCAGTGATGTGCGGTACCTTTAGTCCTGGGTGAGGCATTCCTCAGCCTCACCCCCACCTCCCTCCTCCTCCCTTCTCTAAGCTAGCAGATGGACAACCGCTGGAGATTGCTCAGTCCTTTGTGATCTTCTACTCAACAGGAAGTTCACGGAACCAGAACTAAGAGAGTTAGAGCCAGAAGTTTTGAAACATAATGACCGTAAGTGCTTGGGCAAAAACGGAAAGAAATACTTTGCTGGGCAATGTATATTTGTTTGACCTGGACTCATTTTTTTGCGAGTTTAATACCAGTTTTAAGATAATAAAAAAGAGGCACTTGTTACCAATAGTTGGTAATTGCTGAGCAGTTCCCAAAGAAATTATGATTTCATATCAGCATGCAGAGCTGTATGCTGATGTGATTTTTAGTCAAAGGGGGGTAAAGGTCCACTTTAAATCCGCTCCATTCATGAGAATTGGTCCTTCGAAACCCATTGGGAAACCAGTGCTTCTGGATTTCCCAAAAGTTCCTCCTGCTGCTTGTTCCTCCCACCAACCTCCACATCACTGCTGTTGTACTGGGAGGAGGCAGCAGAGTGATGAGGCATCAATATGCTGCTGTTTCTCTTTCCTGTCTAGTCATGGGCTGGGGGTGTGTAGGTGACCTAGTAGTATGGCTTAACTTCAAAAGAGAAAAGTCAGGTCACCAACTTGCCACTGCTGTGTGTAAATCTCAGGACTGGATGGACAGAAATACAAATCTTCTGGCAGGTAAAACAGATCCCATATATGTATTTCAGCTGTGTGTTTCATTGTTTGCCTGGAGTTCCGCTTTAAGGCCTTAGTGGTGTAGCCCCCATCACCTTTTGTGAGGTGGCTACTAGACATTTAGTGATTGCCAGAGCTGTAGTCAGCCTGGCTGGATTATAGTGGCATTTATCTGGTTAATTCCAGGTGTCTGGCATTGACTGTACCCCCCAGGTGGAGTGTGACTCTGCTGTATTGTGGGACAGCCCATGAGGGACATTGTAAGTGTATGTACAGTGCAGCAGCCAATCACTGGGTTTCTCTCAACCAGTGTTGCATGCCGGGATAGGGTACATATAATGGAGGGAATTGCCATGTGCTCAGACTAGTCAGGACCAGCCATGGATTAGCACAGGACTGTGTGCTGTCCAGCCACCCCCCAGGCTAGGTCTGAGGTCTGGGGGTGGGCAGAGGCTGGAGTATGGGAAGTGTTTCCCTAGGCCTCAAGTATAGAGGAGGCCTGTGCTGTTGCCAGAGGTAGATAACCAGGAAGATGGCTGCTGAAGGGACTCAGAATCTAGGGGACCTCAGGAGCATGGCTGGTGTCTCTCCAGCCGTGGATCTGTGCTCTTCCCTACTCATCTGTTACTTCAATTACTATTCACTGTATCACAAATGGATCTACTCTGTGATGCTAACAAGGTCTGGTGAGTCTGGAGTCTATGTCTGTTGCAACCTGGATGTCTAGGATCCCTATACCTTCTCTCCCCAGTATCAAGAAGTTTAATAAAACGTATTCAGCATTGCATTACTAGAGTGGATATCAGCTTTGTGGGCACTAGAAGAGGGCGGTTAAATGCTAATTGGGCAGCTGAATATCAAATCCCCTAGACAACTAGTGATGACCCGGGTTATTCCAGCGTCTCCTTAGGGGGTCAGCACTACAGAGGCAACCCTTCATTCCCAGAATTCTCCAATACAATAAAAAAACTGCCGCAGATGCAACATCCGCCAGAGCACCGCATTCCTCTTTTTATTTTTCAGAACTCTAAAAAAACACAAAACAGAAGCTCTACTAACGGTAAAGTTTGCAGGATGAAAATTGAATAAACATGACTTTCTCTATTGCAAAAAACGAGGACAGAAAAAAAAAAACAAAAAAAACTGGTTCGGCACTTGTACGCCTCCGTAAATCAGGCCAAAGTAATTTCCTATTTCCATTATGAACAGCAGCTTGTTTAGAATGGAAGTTATGAAGTGCGAGCAAGCAGGGGGAAACAAGGGAGAACTTTTCTTCTCGTTAAAGCAGACCTTGCACTGAAATATTAAGTCCACTCATGTTGCAACCCTGTTTACCAAACACTGGATTATGGCAAAAATAACATGAAAAATACATTACTGTCGGTGATCTCGTCTAGTGAAGTCACTGGGTCTTCTTGCTGGATACTGGAAAAGTGGAATATCCCAAATGCTGTAAGAAAAAGTACCCGAGCACAGTGCTGGAGCCTTTTCACAACAATATGGATCCTGGGCTTTCCTAAAAATGCAACCATGAAGCCCAGCGATTCATAATATGAACGCTGAAAGATACTGACCCAGAAAACAAAATCAGATGACCAGCTGGTGATGAAGGTTACTGAATAATCTAAGCTACAGCTCATCTGCCCTTTAGTTTTAAACTAACCATACGGGGTCCTAAAGATTTGCCATTTAAGAAATGTGTGCTGGACGTTCCTCCATCTGTATTTTACATATGGCTATCATTTCCAAAGCGGATTCACCTTATGTGTAATGCGGCGGATGATGGGTGAATCTTATTTGCAATTGAAATCTCCATATTATGTAGTACAGTCATTCTGAAGGGAGAATCTTATTCCATTTTCAATGTGACAGACAAATCTAATATTTCAATGGAATCTATCTGTTATGCTGTAGGCTAATTGGTGAATCCTCTTTGAAAATTATAGGCACATATGGTAAATCCTCTTTGAAAATAATAAGCACATAGGGTGAATCCTCTTGAAAAAAGATTGCCGAATGCTGTAAAATCCAGATCCAGCGAACATTTGCACAAATTGCACAATGAATCCTTTACAAATAGACTCCTAACCGTCTGATATTAAGTGTGCTAAAGCATGGTGAATCACAAATCGTTTCCCTGATTTGTTTCCATAAAGTCCTGTTTTCCTGTAATCCTGTTTTCACCACTTTCATCCTATTTTCCATGTCAGTGCTGCTGATCCCCTCAGGCCCCTTTCATCCACTTCCTGTCTACATGCGCTTAATCCAATGTAGGCTGCCCACCATTGATCTGGACTGGCTCCATGACGGTGGACCATGTCTGAGCAATGTGTGTTGGCATGGCTGCTTGTAGTCTCCACCATGGGGAACATGTGACAGGGTAACAATGCAGGAGCATGACTGGGAGACAGGGAGATAACGTTGTCACCCTATAACAGGAAATGCCTAAGCAAAGACCTCCCTGGCAGGAATATTTTATTGAGAGATGCAGATTTAAAAAGATTGAGAAAAACATTTGAAATTGCATTAACATGTTAAATCTTACACAAGATTTTAGGGATTGGGTTTAGATCTTCTTCCAATAGCCAGCTTTGTAGGGTTCACAAAACCAATTGATCAGAGATATTCATGAAAAGAAAAATTGACCGGGGCAATGCCTTACGGAGAGGACAATTGCATAGAAGAATATAGTGGGCTTAGGGGTTAGCATTTCTGTCTTGGAGCAGTGGGGTCCCTGGTTCGAATCCCAGCCAGGACACTATCTGCATGTAGTTTGCATGTTCTCCCTGGGCTTGTGTCCTGCCAAAGTTGGTCCTAGTATGTGTGTGTAGATGTATGATAGGGACCATAGCTTGTAAGCTCCTTAAGGGCAGAGACTAATGTGAAAAGCAGACTGTGGTGTCCATTGGAGGCCGCATGACGGAGACTGCCCAGACCTCCGAGCAGAGTTTTTCATTTCCTGATGCTAGTACATCTTCGTCAGGCTGAGCCTGGTACATAAGTCCTGCCTTGGGAGACGATATATTAAGTAGCTCTGCTGCAGGGTGACCTCGCGGCAGGCTAGAGGATTTTACTGCGGATATTAATTTAAGTAAACGCCTGTAAAGCATGGCGACGAGGAGGTACGAAGGAAGTGTGGAAAATCGGAAACAAATGTCCAGGTGGAAGAAAGGCACGTTTCAGAATGAAGGATGGAAGTCAGATGTTAGTGGGAGGCAAAGGAGCTAACAATTTAAAAAAAAAAGGAAAAGAAAAAAAAAAAAGGACACAGGCCTTGTTTATAAAGTAACAAAGAACCATTATAAGGCTTTCCAAACTTAGGTATAAAAGTAACCCCACAACAGAGACCAGTCCTATTATACATAAGGAGGATCCTTATGTCTCTGGTCTCTCTCTGACCCTGCCCAGCATCCTCAGTTGACCGATCTCTGGAAAATAGCAAGCATTCTTGTGCAATGAAGTTGGCTTAATGCTATTATTTTAATCGATTGCTTTAAAAAGTCTCTGTGTGCTCTCCCTTTACCATCTTCATAGGTATAACACATGCACACTCAGGTGGTCAAAGAATAAAAGTTTATGCATCAAAATAAAAATCTTTGCATGCTCAGTCATGCCAGAATGTTTGACTGGTCTCTTAGGTCTGTGGCCACCTTCACAAAGCAACATGCAAAAATGAAATGAAAGTCATCTGTTCTGCATAGCAATTATATTCTTATAGATTGACCACATTTTGCTGCTTCATGGAAAAACAATTCAGTTTTGGGTTCTATAGTGGTCACATGATCAGCTATAGTTACACAAATACAGAATATTGTTTACTGCCAACAGTTTGTGCAGTATTTGCAATATAAGGAAGACATTACAATTACAATACAATTCAGGAGAAGATGGTTAGGAGGGTCAATGGGATTGCAATAGATCTTCATGCAGCAAAACGCATGCAAAACAAGTGTGCATAGGCGCTAAAGACTAACGACTGTATGACATGCCAGATACATCCATAAGCTTTCAAGAGTATCTGTCACCTGGAAGACCAAGTCTTATATACGTTGTTCTAATAAGGCTCTAGGCTCCGTTCACACATAAGCGTCAGTGTTTCAGGCATTTTTCTAAGCATTTTATATGCGTCAATGCGCATTTGTCAATCGTTTTTTAAGTGTTTTCTAAATATTTTTTCATGCGTTTTCAGCTTGTGCTGTCCTCCAGTTTGTTTCCCTGTGTTGTTTGCAAAGAGGAAGGCTGGCTCTTGCATGGCAAATGCGCAACAGAACACTTATAAAACATTAGGAAACGTTTATGTAGCACGTTTACAGGCATTTTCATTTAAGTCAAAAAGGCCAAAAGTGCAGAAATCTGTAGAATAGTAGCTCATGTACATGTTGCAGCGACAGGCTTTTTGCTACAGACGACAGGACGCTCAGGTGTGAAGAGGGCCCATTGAAAACAAATGCTCTGTGCATTGCAATGCTTAGGCCTTTCAGCTACAAAACGCCTAGGTGTGATCAGGGACTTGTTCTGACTTACAGCATAGAACATGTCAGTTACGACAATAATAAACCAATATGCAATGAGTGTTAAGATGCAGGTGCGCAAACTGTATGATAGGATTAAGGCCCCTTTCACATGCATTGTTCCGATGAGGTCCGTCTGTCAGTTTTTCAGATGGATCTGATCGGAAGTACAATGTTACTCTACGGGCAGCCGGGTGTGTATGTTTACATCCAATTTCCCACTGAAGTAAACGGACACGGATGTCACAAGAGCAACAACTGTTCTGTTCTGCTTCGATCAGCAGCAGATCTGTACATGGATCCCCTGCTGATCGGAACGGACGGCGCCCCAGTGAAAGGGGGTCTAATGAAAATCTAAACAATGTCACTTAGTTTCCTAAAGAACTGTGGATTATAGGTTACATGTATTGAATTCATGTAAACCCCAAACTGGATGACATGTTTTCAGACATCCCAACCTGCAAAACCTTATTTCAGGGAGGTTCCCGTCTCATTTCAGGGAGGTGCCCTTTCTGTTTTTGTTTTTTTTTACAGCGGCCGTCGTCAGAATATAAAAGAAATAATAATGATAAGAATTATATATATAGATATATATATATATATCTCTCCCCCTCTATAACTAGACAATCAGGACATATAATTGATTCTATATTATCCACAAAGGGTTAACAGCACTCTCTCAACCCTGCAGCAGTGCCTGTACCTGCTCTCAATAGTAGTCTATGTCCGCCCTCTCTGTGCAGCAAGTAGCTTCTTCCTTCCGAGAGCCAAGCCTCGTTCTGAGGCTACTCTAGCGATCACATGACCTTCCTCCAGGAGGCAAGCCTCACTCTGAAACTTTACCCCCTGATATCTTACCGGAAAGGTTTACTCAGAGTAAACATTTCAGGGAGAAAATGCCTCTCTCGCGGACGTCAGGGAGCCGCTATCTAAAAGAGGGAGACTCCCTGAACATCAGGGAGACTTGAGATCCCTGTGTTTTGTGCCCTGTGCACTGTGTATCATAAGAAATCATCATTGTTTTTTATAATAAAATCCTTTTTTTCACCTTCTGTCCATCCTTTGTTACATCTCCGTGCTGCTGATCTCATGCAACCACTTACTGTCTACATGTACTACATGCATGAGATTTTCTCAGGGTGGGATTCCTGATGGTGACAACAATGGACCATACCTGCATAACGTGTGATTAAACAAACGCTTGTTGTCTCCATTTGAAGCCCATGTGACAAGATCACAACTGTCACATTATACCAGGAATAGTGATGGGCTCGGGCGTGTTCGCAGCTCCACGTGCCGAGCCCGCCAGGAAGCCGACAGCGCCGCAGTGCCAATCACAGGTACTGAGACATGGTCCGCAGCTGCAGAGATCGGGAAATGTCTCAGTGCCTGTGATTGGCACTGCGGCGCTGTCAGCTTCCTGGCGGGCTCAGCACGTGGAGCTGCGAACATGCCCGAGCCCATCACTAACCAGGAAATGCCTTTGTTGGAATGTACAACATTTTTCATATACTAAATCTGCCGAACATCTACCTTCATATATTGGATCTAACTATGATTACTAGAGGTATTTAGTATATGAAAAATGTTGTACATTTCAACAGCCTGAACAAGGACCTTCATGGTGGGATCATTTATTAAAAGCTTCAGAATTAAAAGGACTAATTTAACATGGTTCACTCCTGGAGTACACTTCTCTAACCTCCCATTACACCCCACACTCAACCACCATGGTGCAAAGCCATAATCCAACTTCCAAGGGTGCACATCAGATTACAGCAGAATGGGGTACAGGAGGGGGGCTACGTCTGTTCCCCATGGTCCCTGTGTGTGTTGTAAAGTAGCCACCGCTCCAAGCTCACTCCTGTGATGGACTACAATCTCAGGTTTAGTTTACTCATTTGTATTGGGATTGCAGTCCATCACGGAAGCGAGGCTGGAGTGGTGAATACTTTACAACACACACAGGGACTATGGGGAAAAAAGAAGCCACCCTCCAGAAGGAAAGACAGTGTCAGCACCCATTCAGAGATGATTTAAAGGATCTTCAGCTGAATGATACACAAATAAGGTCCAGTATTGTTAATAGTTAAGGTACTTGAATACATTTTTATGATTTAACTCCTGAGTTTAGTGTCACTTTAATTCCATAAAAGCAACACACAGTTACATGTTTTAGCCCTAGTGGGCTTTAGTCATAGCATGTTTTAATGTGGTTACATGTGGAACTGACAGACAGAGGTACTGTTGTCATTCTGCAGGCAGATGTCAAGCTGGTAAAAGCCAACATTTTGGACATTTGCCCATTACGGGTGACCGCTGCCTTTGTGTGTGCTGAAACTGAGCAGAAATGACAACTAAATATTTCAAACATCCCAGTGTTTTCACAGGTGACACTGAAGTGTCATGGCTGCACAACCGGTAAGGCAAGGCCTCAGAATCCTGACAGGATTTCATTCAGGTATGGTGCATGCAGGTAATCATCTTCTTTATAAAGTTTCAGAAAAGGTCACTTAATGGCAAAGGCTAGTACCTAGAACAATAGCTATTTACACACAGTTTATGTATAATAGGCTCCTGAGTGACGGAAGTGTCACAGCTAACCTGAATCCTCACTACAGAGTTTAGCTATTCAGAGATTTTAACTTATTTTACTATACAATCCAGTAGGGCAGTAATGAGATGTGCAGCAGTCATTGGAAACAGCAAAACCTCTGAAGGCACAAAGAGAAGATAGTGTTGCATTACATTTACCTTAAATGTCGCCGGCCACAGAACAGTTTGGATACATTGTGCACAGAGGATTTGGAAAGTCAGTTTGAATTGACCTGGCAACAGTGGCGTCACAAGAAGGGTGCGGGGGGTGCGGCCCGCACCCGGGTGACACCATTGGAGGGGTGACATCAAAATGACTTACAGTCATTTTGGTGTCACCACCCTTCTGAAAAGTCGGGCGCTCATGGACCGAACGCCCGACAGTATCAGGAGAGAGGAGGGGACCCAGCGGCATACCTTATCCTGCCGGGTGGCTGTCTCCTCCTCTCTCTGCCGGCGTCCATCACCAAGACCGAATCACTGCATGCTGGATGCAATGCATCATGGGATATGTAGTCTTGAGAAATGGAGATTGCATCATATAAAGCAGCAGGGAAAGAGAGGCAAAGCACACTGGGAATCCATGAAGTTGTGGGAAGTGATGGGCAGACGGAAGGCAGCGCTCACTACATAAAAGGGAAAGTAAGCTTTGATTGCATTATCGGAGACAACTCTACTATGTATTCCTATTACAATGCATCTAACAATATAAAACAGGCCAAACAAACACGAGAAAAAGTCACCCTGAGTATTTCTTTATATAAAATACAAAGATAGATCATTGTAAATTATAAATACCTTAATACATTTCTTTTTTATTTAAGTTTTCCATTTCAGTGCAAATCTGATTTCAGGCGCCGGAAGCCTGCCATCCTCTGGTTTAACTGACTACAAATGGGTCATTTGTCATCAGGCAGGAAGCTTTAGATGGGAAAACAGGCAAGGTCTACATACAATGTAACTTATATATATATTACTTCTGTGCTCAAGAGTTTATCACCTGGACTGTAGCTTGCCAGCACTACAAATGTGTACACACATCAACAATAATAAAATACATAAAGTGCAGCACTAAGTGATCCCTAACTGAAAGGCTAAGTGCTAATAGAATATCACAAGATAAAAAGCCACAAAATAAACATCACATGCAATCTTCACAAGTTCATACATTCAAGTGATAGCTCCGTGTTGTGTGACCGTGATGTTGATATTACACCATCCGGCCTGCAAACAATCTGCTTGCTATATTCCACGACAATTGTCATTTGTGATCTTCCCTTACCCCTCTGTGAGTGTGCTCTCCAGCACTCCAGTCTATCATGCTTTTTAAACCCCTTATTTGGGGAACCCAGTCAGGTGACCTCTCCAGGTGTTCCCTTCTTCATCTCTCCCAGAGAGTAAGCATAATACACCAATAGTGCTTTATATTAAAACTAATTATCAACTAATGCTATAATACTCAGCAGAGGTGCCTCCTGAACTCCTTGAAAGCTTTAACATGTATGTATAATACTCAGCTTGAGCTATTGAGTTCTGTAAAAAAAAAAATTAGGAAAAGAAGGGAAAATAAGAATAAAAGCAAAATGTGAAAAGGAGCCTTTCTGCTATCTGAATAGAAGGCTATATAATATGCATTAGCTATAGAAAATACACTGGATTACCATACATTCCTTTAAAGAAGAACTATGGCGTGACTGAAGGAGAACTATATAACTGTAATTCACTCATCCTCATAGTTAGAGCCAATGTGTGACACTGAAACTGTCACAGGTCGGCTCTATTGATCGGGAAGTGAGCAAAAACACACCACCGATCCGCTCACTTCCCGATCATCTCCCTGCAGAGAGCGGCGACTGTCAGTCACCTCTCCCCACAGAAATTCACCTCTCTCCAATCCTCCAGCACTGATTGGAAAAACAGATGGGGAAGGGGCGGGCATAGCTGGCTTTGGCTCTAGAGAGGCAGAGCCAGCTGTCAATCAGCCAGCTGGGTGGATTTCGACAGTATTGTCGGGATCTGTCCCCGCTGCAGCGCTCTCAGCATATAGTGGGCAATAGCGCGCTATATGCTGAATTTTGGGTCACGGGAGGACACAGTATATGTGACCCAAAAGAGAACAATGGAAAAAACTTTGCCCCATAGCTCCCTTTTAAACTACAAGTAAAATATCAGTCATGGAAAGGATAAAACAAAGTTACATGTGTACCAGTTACTGTTACTCATCTTGACCATTAAACCAGCAGAGCAGAAGGCAACAATCAGGCTGCTTCTAGAGAAGTTTTATGTTCCTGAGAAGCGTCATTTTTAAAGTAGCCGGTCATCATATGGATAAACAAGAGAGAGCGATAAGAATGTTTTCTCAGTCTGACTTCATTAGGAAATCAATGGCTGCTAAAACAGCGAGATAACCTTTACGTGACCCAATCATTTCTTCAACCCAACATATCAGTAAATCTATGATGTAAGAAAAAAAAAACAAACCCCGCAGCACAACAAAAATTCATGGGGTCACGTACAACTTTTTTTTTCCCAATTAAGGCATCTTTAACTAAGTAAAACCACCTACAGATTGCTGATGTTAAAATGAATATGTAAAGTAGAACTTTTTTTTAGCTTTAGTCGGCATGTGGAACAGCTAGATTGACAGTGAAATATTTATTATCTATTGTGCTAGTGACCATTGTCTTCAATACCGATGGGAAATCCAGATTTTTGAGTTGTCACTGGAACAGGAGATGAAGGAACATTTCTCCAATGTGTAAACCTGTTCTGCTAACAGCCATGGAATAGCTTGTTTTGAAGAGATCTGCTCTTACTTCCTGCAGTTCCTCAAGAGCAGGAAGTGCAGGGAAATGTACCAGACGGGATGGAGACAGGAAAACAAATTGACAAGAGTCTTTCCAACTGAGGACTAACAAAAGTTTTGACTTTAAATACACTTTAAATTTCAGCACTGGAGACTCACTTCCCACTGTGGTCTACAATGTGACACTATGTATGTGAAAAGCCTTCCTATGTAGTGTCTGTAATTATACAATAAATGGGGGGGCAGCCACATTTGTTCATTACATGTGCAAGCACGGCTCCCTGCCTAGTAGTGCTGCATGGCATTGCTCCTAATTGCACATCTCCCAGACTTGGGTTTCCAGGTCAGTGACTCAGCAGGCAGGATGATGGCCCCACACTCTCCAGCCTCTGACTTGTTCCCTTTAAATGATTGAGCTACATCTACTGGAGCTCTGTTTTATACTGTATAAGATTTGTCACTGCCAGAGGGTTTTATTTACCCCTGGACCCACTGAATTTAAAGGGAACCTCTCAGCCATCCTACACTGTTAAAACTAAAAATCCTGCCTAAAAGAAAAATCACTTTCTGGCAAATGTTATCAAAGTACCACAAAAAAAGTTTGTTCATTAAAAATATATTATACTTGATCATTCCCTATTATCTATACAACCGATCTATATAATGATTTCATTGGAACATTTAAGATTGTAGGAGCTGTTTTACCCAAGGGTCATCCTCTGCATCTTCCCCTCCCTGCCCTTTACCCCCTCTGTTCTCTTTTTGCTTCGTTCCCCCCCTCTCTTTTTTCCTTTTTTTCTTTGAAAACTATATCAACCTACTTCTCTGGACAGACAGGTGGCACATTGGAATGGGTGAATGACTATTAGGACCTATGCCTGGGACACCTCTTATCAATAAAAACAATATTTACTGTGTCAGCTCGTCCATCAGCCCCCCAGGCATACCTTTATATAGACCCCCTGGCGGTCCCCCCAGGGAGGTTGAGAGCGCCCACTGCGGTTTTGGGTTTGCATCTGCGGGTCTATTTACTTTTTGAAGCACACTTCTACTAATAAAAAAGCCATCCTGCGGAGGCATGATTGTGAAACGCATTGAGAACTAGGACCCTTGCTGAACTATATCCTCAACATTTTGGAAAATCTACATCTTTGAAGAAAACATTTTCGTTTGGATAACATTATGGATGAATATTTGACATAGTTCAAGGTCCAGGGTGGGTTATGTATATATTACTAAGACTCATCTCTTCAGGGACGCCTATCCCACCTCAACGTAACCACTCAACCATCACGTTCTCAAACAATTCATCCCCACGCAGCTACCTCCTCATGTATCACTTGCCCCTCCCTTTCAGATTGTAAGCCCTCGGGGGCAGGGCCTTCCTTACCATCTTATCTTGAATTGTAGTGTGATTGTAGTGTCTTCCTTATATTGTAAAGCGCTGCACAAACTGTTGGCGCTCTGTAAATCCTGAATAATAATATTAAATAATATTATGTATATAAGGTGTGCTTCCATGCTTTTAGATTTAAACTTTTAGGCATATTTTGATATTGTTTGTCTTTTAATGTTTCAATAATATTTCAATAAAATAAGATGATTTTATTAAGAATTTGGTTACTTTTTTCTGAGTTAATGAGCATCAATTTAAAGCCCCTCTCCATCCGCTATCTGGGTAACTGATCCTAGAAAGTTTTCCTATTGTTAATTGAACCTGGGGCATGATGCTCCTGACCCACACATTAAGCCATTGCAATATTTACTTTAAAACTAAAAGTATATTATACTTTCCCTTTAAAAGTTCCAGGTTGGACAAATTGGCTCTTGAATTCTGATTTAGCTTGTTCCCCGGAAAAGTTCATACATTTGTAATGTTGCCCCAAAAAAATATATGTGAATCTTAGTGGCTTTGTGACTCACCCAAATGGAACCCTTGAAACAAATGAATACATGCACTAGTCAATAATAGTTAACAGCAGAAAAAAATAAATAAAATAATTGTTTCCACTGTGACTAATGGACCTGGCAGGAAAATACCGCCAATTATCTACACGTTTAAGGGGGTCAGTCATCAGCTGCACCCCCGAAGCTCCGTCTCGACCTTATATCCGCGTATTAATCTGGGCACTGATTGACAAGCCCGCAGCAGATTCCATCGCACCCAGCCGCCGGCCTGTTAGCAATGCAGTAGTTAAACTGCTAACCGTTGGCATCATTCCAGGCTAAGCAGAGATTGTTTTTGCCAAAATCTCCTCCAGCTCACCACTGGCACCCTGCCCATCCGAGGAGACCTCTCTAGCCCCCGGCCGGGATGAGGATAACTAGAGGAAAGCTGCAATTTTGGGAGGTTGGGCAGCAGACGTTAAAGTGTGAGAGAAAAAGTTGATGAACCAGTTTACAGGCCAACAATAAAGTGGGCAGTATGTACCGATTAAATTCTTACCAGTTTTGGAACTTGCTCACTTGGAGATAAAGAATCATTGTATGCAAATTCATTACATAATATCCCATTAAAAATGAAGGAGGAAAAAAATAAAATCCTGCAGCAGAAGATCCAACTCTCCAATGGCAATATGTACAAAAACATATTTTAACATAGTAGAGCAGGAGAAGCCTAGAACCCCTGTAAGATTTTTTTATTTCTGCACATCATCATATTGAAGCCCCTAACCTGGCTGGATTTTAGCAATCCTATGGTGTATTCCATACTCCCAAATCCCTACAGTCCTAGTTCACACAGCTGATGAAGGTGGTGTGCCCGAGTCCCTACAAATGCATTGGCTGTTATATGTTTCCACAATATGGAGTAGTTTGAAATCTTCTTGCTCTCTACAACCATTGGCATGGTGTTCTTATTGCTTTCTTTCATGTCCAGATTTGTATTTCTGCCTCTGTTGTAGATTTTCTCTTCCTTCCTGTCTGGTGAAGCTGTTATCAGCAGGACAAGAGCACCCACTGCAAGGGTTCATTTTGTTTCTGCCCAGAGTTCTTCTGTAAAAATGATCTCCACCAGATTTTATATAATGTAGGTTAGATGAGGCCTCTCTGTTGTGAGTGTGAAACGTGTGCAGTGAAAGTTTGTTTTGATGCCGTTGTAGTGCCGTCAATTCCAGCAACAGTCACAGGAAATCCTGAGTGCTTCCTATTTTTTTTTATAGAGTTAAATACTTCATTCACATGTTTAATAAGAGGTTTTATAAGCCATCAGATAGCTGTACACAGCTTAATAATCACTGGTGATCACTTGAAAGTGCAGGGGATTAAAGCTGGCCATACACTAGCATTATTATTATAACAGGTATTTATATAATGCCAACATTTTTACACAGTGCACATTCACATCAGTCCCTGTCCTCAATGAGCTTACAATCTAGAATTTTATTCTAAAATTAGTTTTTTGCAATGTTTGTTCGACTATCTAATGGTTATTTGTGTCTAATCGTTTGCTTTTGACCGTAGTGATGAGGAAAATCAAAGGGGTATGAAGGAAAATTGTTATTCCCTGTGACAGCAGCTGCTTGAGTCAGTGAGAGGCAGCCCCGGAGCCTCAGTGCCACTTCGACGACGGCCCAGCCTGAACGGCATCAGAGGGGCCCGGGAACCACCAAAATTTTCTCGTGGACCACCAGTGGTTCACGGACCACTGGTTGGTGTGCACTGGTTTAGAGGACCTCATTGGTCTATTAGCTACACATACCATTTTTTCCTACAATATACCATGTTTTTCTCCTGTCACTCCATAGTTATCCAGTATTTGCATAACTTTGGGATGAGCTATCCTAACCCTTGCACACGGGCTCCACTGATAATCCAAGACTGACCGGATAAATGTCTTTCATCTCCTTTAAAAATACAAATCTCTAACATGTCTACCTTTCATTCTAAAATCTCTCGACGTTCCAGGATCCGTCACTTCAATCAATTCCCAACGTCTTAATGGGCCGATCAGTCTTATGAAAAAATCTTCCATGTGAGTGACAGGAACACATGCTTAGGCCTTCTCCCGCTAAGGGCTGAAAGAGCTTAAGACTTACAAGCAGCAGCTTCAAAGGCCCGGAGCCGGACCGCAAAAACTGCACCTGTCCCTAACCTGTAACACTTAATCCAGGCGCCGTTTAACTGGGATTGGAGGGGCCTGTTAATGGTAGGTAGGATTGCATGTCCGTACTGGGAATGACTTTGGTGGGAAAGACCATTTTAAGGAGAGTTAAGGGTAAAAAACAAACTGTGATTTATGAGTGTGCCTGAGGAAAAGCACATGAATAAGATTTAAGCGCAGAACATCTAAATAATAGATGGATACTATATACTTTTAACAACAGTCAAGGAATCACGAGCTTGAGGCCCCGTTCACACCAAGGCGGTTCAGCCGCCGAAATGAACAATCCCATACATTGCTATCGGGACCGTTCATGCGACGGCACGGCTCAGCGTGATCCGAACTGGCCCCCGTCCGAACTGCTGACTGCACTATTTTTGCCGCGCTGATCAGTGTGGTTTCCATACAGCTTTCAATGGAACCACGCTGATCAGCGCTGAAACGCTATTAAAAACTCCCCAAACCTCCCTTTTGAAATCAGTGCAGTACCGCTGATCCGCAACCGCCCTGGTGTGAATGGGCTCTGAAGTGGAATGCCGGGCAAAACTGTTATTAACCCTTTCAGTGGGGCTACCCCAGCACTGCAAGGGTTAACTACTCATTTTCATCTAGGGACTAAAATAAAAAAAAGGTTATACTCACCTGATGCGCGGAGGTGTCTTGCTCTTAGACCGGTTCTTCCAGCCTCTCTCCCCCCCCCTCCACTGCAGTGGTCCAAGAATCCTTGAGTCATCATGTCCATTGTATTGGATGTGAGGAAGCTGAGGGACATACCATCGCTGCAGCGTAGGGCAGGCTTGAGGGAGTGATGTGGCAGCCGACCAGCTCCGAGGTTCAGTTATTTAAAGTAGGATCCATAAGTATCCAATAGATCATACAACTGATCATTGATAGCCAAGCTCTCCTATTGTGCCGATTTAAAATTAATCACATGCAACTTGCAACAACAACAACAACAAATAGCACATGGTCAGTTATGCAAATTGCCAGAATGTGTTACTCTACAGAGGAAACACACAAAGCAGCCAAAGCGATCAGCTATTTTTGATTTCACAGTTTTGCAATAGAATGAGGCAGCAGATGTGGCCCTGTGTGAGCTCAGAAGACGCAGGGACCCGCTCAGGGAACTTGGCTGCGTATCACTCAAGGCGCGTGCCTATGGGCTATGGCCAGGGCTGCAGCGTCGAGGCTCAAAACAATATTCGTGCAGCTCAGAGGACAATAAAATGCGTCTGAAAATCGTCACCTGGGTCAGAAGCTGCTCGGGGGTCAAGCTGTTGATCCATCGAGTGTACCGTTCTGTCGCCTCTGCTGGCTCCCGTCGCACTCGACATCCAACGATCTTTATATAAAATAGGACAATATATAAATATCAGAGCAAATAACACAGCGGTGATACAAATATGCAAACATACATTGAAATCTCATTATCACTGGCATTGTTGCTGGACCTGAGCACTAAAGTAAGCTGTAATGGTTTTGGTTCATTTTGTTTTATTAAAAGCACATCTCCATTATTTCATTATTAAAAAACACTCTCTCACCTTGTCCAGGCTGCAACACAGTCCTTTGCATCCTCAGCCATAAGACCTCTTCCGGATCCCCTTGAACTAAGGCTGTCATGGACAGGCTCACTAGGGTTGAGTCATCATGCCTGCTGTCTACATGCTAGACATTCTTTCGGAAAAATTAGTTTTTTGGATGGATTTTCGTTATTCGGAGATTTCGGATGTATCCGAAATTCCGAATAACAGAAATGACGAATGAAAACGATACCGAATTTCCGAAAACGAAATTTCAGACGAAATTCGTTAGCGGTAATCTGTCCGCATTTTTGTTTGTGGACGAATTTTCGTTGCATCAGAGTGACATTTTAAAAATATATATTTTTTTTATGTCACTTTGATAAAACGAAACGAACATGAAATGGAAACTTCGTTCAGACTACCACTAACGAATTTGTCCGAATCCCGAAAATCCAAATCGAAACATTTTTTGCCGGTGCACATGTCTACTACATGCATGCCAGCGATGGCTCTATGGTATTTCTCAGCACAGGTTTTCTGATGGTGACAACAGTGGGCCGTGAAAGTAGAACTGAAGCCAGAACCTTTTTAGTTTTGGATAGAGTAATGGAGGATTATAACTTCTGTCAGCTTTTTTGTGCCATCTGTGTCCATTGGGTGACTTTTTCTTCACTTCCTGTCTGACTGGCACGATAGGAATTTAGTAGAAATCCCTGCAAAGAAAGGGAAATCCCTGGTGGTCAGCGGGGTCGCCAGAACTAGTGTCCCTATTGGAAGATTTCCCATCTATTGCTGTTCTGGTGACAAACCACCACTGGGAATTTTCTTCAACGGTCACCTGGACAAATGGAGGGGGTGGATCTGGGGCGTCCCGAGGCCAGGTGTCACCCAGTCTCTAGACCGGGTGACACCTCGTCGTGTCGTCATTACGTCAGGAAATCACCAGCACTCAGTAGTAAAGATAAATATGTCCCTTTTATTGGACAGAAAGCGTCACAGACATCCAAATAAACTTGTTGGGGGGCCGCGCAGGGTCCCTTCCTCAAGGCAGAAAGATGTGACACATGTGGCCGCGCAGGGTCCCTTCCTCAAGGCAGAAAGATGTGACACATGTGGCCGCGCAGGGTCCCTGCCTCAAGGCAGAAAGATGTGACACATGTGGCCGCACAGGGTCCCTTCCTCAAGGCAGAAAGATGTGACACATGTGGCCGCGCAGGGTCCCTTCCTCAAGGCAGAAAGATGTGACACATGTGGCCGC